>NW_010208096.1:72593-73263 GCF_000695765.1 Mesitornis unicolor
TGAGATCAGCCCAGAAGGGAAGGTCCTGGGGGTGTCGATTGGCAGTCAGCTGAATATGAGCCAGCAGTGTGCCCAGGTGGCCAAGAAGGCTGATAACATCCTGGTCTGCATCAGGAATAGTGTGGCCAGCAGGAGTAGGGAAGGGATTGCCCCCCATACTTGGCACTGGTGAGACCACACCTGAACTACTGTGTTCGGTTGAGGGCCCCTCACTACAAGAAGGACATTGAGATGCTGGAGTGTGTCCAGAGAAGAGCAATGAAGCTGGTAAAGGGTTTAGAGCATAAGTCTTATGAGGAGCAGCTGCGGACGCTAGGGTTGTTTAGTTTGGAGAAAAGGAGACTGAGTGGAGACCATATCACCCTCTACAACTACCTGCAAGGAGGTTGCAGTGAGGTGAGTGTCAGCCTCTTCTCCTCAGTAACAAACAACAGCACAAGAGGAAATGGCCTGAAGTTGTGCTAGGGGAGGTTTAGACTGGGTGTTAGGAAAAATCTGTTCACCGAAAGTCTTGTCAAGCATTGGAGCAGGGTGCCCAGGGAAGCTGTGGAGTCACCATCCCTGGAAGTATTTAAAAGACATGCAGATGTGGCAGTAAGGGACATGGTTTAGTGGTGAACTTGACAGTGCTAGGTTGCTAGGTTGGACTTGATGATCTTAAAGGTCTTTT
>NW_010208097.1:0-475 GCF_000695765.1 Mesitornis unicolor
CTTGAAAGTGCCATGTGTGGACATAGACTGGTATTTCCATTGCAGCAGTAACTGGAGTTTTCAGGTGTTGAGATGCTGTTACACTGTCCATGTTGAATAAATTTAATGAGAAACAATCGCCCTGCAGAGAGAACTCACCCCTTACTGAGGGAGAAGAGTTTCCACTAAGTGGAGTTAGAGTCTTCTTGCTCAGGGTCTGATGTAAACCAAATCTTCACTTGGTCTTAAAGAAAAGAAGCAAGTGGGGTTTAATTTCATGAGTTCTCATGCACACTGATAAATCTCATGGGTAAGTCACATGCAGTGAATCCCACAACCAAAGATCTGGGGCTTTTCTTGGTGAAATTCGTTGTGCTGGTAGGCGCCAACCCTGGTCACAGAACCCGGGGCTGCTCTGGTGTAGGGATGTGCCTGTGAGGCGCAGTGTCGAGCGGTACAAGGCTGTGTGCACGCAGTCATCTGACACCCTGAAGGT
>NW_010208098.1:0-4644 GCF_000695765.1 Mesitornis unicolor
TCCTAGTTGCCTCCCTACACCCTCTGACAAGTTGATATCTCCACTTAACTGAAAATCATAGAATCATTAAGGATGGAAAGACCTCTAAGATCATCAAGCCCAACCATCAACCCAACAACAGTATGCCCACAAGACCATATCCTGAATTGCCACATCTACACATTTTTTGAACACCTCCAGGGATGGTGACTCTACCAGTTTGCTGGGCAGCCTATTCCTGACTTTATCAGTAAAGAATTTTTTTCTAATATACAATCTAAACTTCCTCTGGCACAAATTGAGGTCATTTCCTCTCATCCTGTTGCTTCTTATTTGGGAGAAGAGACCAACACCCACCTCGCTACAACCTCCTTTAGATAGTTGTTTCCCCTCAGCCTCTTAAGAGTTGTGCTCCAGACCCCTCACCAGCTTTGTTGTCTACTCTGGACATTCTGGCACTCCAGTACCTCAATGTCCTTCTTGTAGTGAAGGGCCCAAAACTGTGGCCTCACCAGTGCCAAGTGCATGGGGACAGTCACTTCTCTAGTTCTGCTGACTGCACTGTTTCTGATATAGGCTAGGATGCTCTTGGACTTGGCCACCTGGGCACACTGTGTTATTATGAAAGCCATAGGCAGGTTTGCCTAATAAGTCCAGCTTTAGGACTAAAGTATAGAAATAGATGGTTATTTGTATTTAAAATTTCATTGGTATTACCACTTTGATAATTAATTTGGTTTATCAAGGAAGACTGCAATTTTTGCTGCAAAACCCATGAAATGTGATTAATTTGACCTGAATCATTGTTCAAGACATCATCCCTACCCATTGTTAGAAAATGAAGATATGATATTTTATCATGATTTTAGCCACATAATGCAACTCCAAGGTAAAAAATTATGTCTCAGTAATTTGACACATTGTGACCTTAAGTTTCTACTTTACCTGTGGAAGCACTGTATAAACAGAGGATGGAAGAAAGGGGAAAGTAAAACTCTTTTGTGTTACATGTCACCGTATTTCAGTATTAACTGCTGATAGATAGATCTGAGGAATATAATTGCAAATTGCAAGAGAGTGTTAAGGTAAAAATCAAGAACTGTCTTTGTAACCTGGGTCTTTATTTGTGTAAAGACAATTCAAAGAGGTTTAGAGGAAAAAAAAAACCACCCAAAACTTCATACTTCTGTGCAGGGATGGTACATACTGAATTCCAGCCCCCTGCTGCACGTGTAGTGGCCAGCCAGCTGCGGGCACACTTTGTATTAGAAAAGCCTTTCCTCCCCACGGGAACAGTTAAGATCTAATCACATTTTCATTACACAACTGCAGGTTTTATGTCCTTGCAGTCCTAGTCCTAAGCATTTTGTGCAACTGTTACTGAGAGGACTATTTACTATGAATTGTTATTGCTTTACTGATTTTATTTTTTCCCCAAACTAATTCCACATGCAAATGTATTACATAAGGCCGTAATTTGCAATGATATTTATACAATACTTAATGATACCTATGATACTATACAGTATTTGACTTTACAAATATTTATATACATATGTAAATTTGTACATATGTAATACATGTGTATTTCACTTTGCTGTATTTTACTTTTTAAATTTCATTTTACTGAACTATATTCCATATCTGCTTGTGGCTTTAACCTGTATATATTTTGATTGTTTTACAGTTCAACAGATTTAAACTTTTGAGAGTTCAAGGTGTTCTTAGGGTGTTCCCTGTAAAAACTTTTCAGCAAATCACACTGCTTGGCTGATTTAGACCTTTGGTTCCTTTTCTAGGGATACAAATAAAAGAAGAAGAAGACACCACAAAAAGTGCACCAGCTAAAAGATAGCTACCTCAAAGCTCCCTCTTTTGAGAAGCACGAAATAGCTCTGACAGTGGAAGAGCACATCAAATAGTTGTTTTTAAAGTACGTCGGCTCAGCAGCAGTAGCTTAGGCAAGAGAGAGTTCTGTGGTGCTTTTCAAAGAGCACTTTGCTTGCTATCCACCCCAATCTTACTTAAATAGTTGGTGAAGGGTTGTACAGTCAATTTAAATGGTAGTCATTAAGAAATATATCTATTAAATAGTCACAATTTCAAGGGACCAAAGTAGGTCTGCTCAGAAATATATGAAGGTTATTTTAAACAAACACCTGACAAAGGAAAAAAAAAAGTGTTTCTAAGTTGTTAATTGTAAAATGGAACAATTAACATTATATATTAAATAAGACCTTGTTCAATTGTTGTGGTTTAGGACCAGTGCATAACTGAGCACCATGATACCCCAAAAAAGGGCTAGTCAAAATAAGGACTAGGAGGGCTTCTCACCACTTAAAAAGGTCATGGGCAAAAGACAGACTCATCATAAGGAATAATAAACAAAACAATTTTAATTGTTACCAACATCAGAGTAGAACAATGGGAGATACAACCAGATCTTAAAGTCAAAACACATTCCCCCCACCCCTCCCTACTTCCCAGGCTCAGCTTTGTTCCCAGTTTCATCACCTGCCCCTCGCTGTCCCTGGAGGCACAGGAGGATGGGAGTGGGGGCTGCAGTCGGTTCATGCCATGTGGTCCTTCAGGTGTAGGGAGGACTCCATCCAGTCTCTTTCTCTGCTTCCACATGGCACCCTTCCCACAGGAGAAGTCCTCAAAAGTTCAATACGGGTCTGCCCACAGCTGCAGTTGCCTTCATGCACAAAACTGCTTCAGCCCAAGTCCACAAAGCTCCAATCTGGGTCTGCCCACGGTCACAGTTCCCTCACACACGAACTGCTCCAGTACACACTGCCCGGAGTCACGGCTTCTTCAGGGGCACCCACCTACTCATGCGGCCCTGCCCCACCGGTGAACTCTATGGGCTGCAGGCCAGTCCACCTGACTCTCGCCACAGGTTGCAAAAGGGGAACCTGGGCTCTACATCCTCTTCCTCCCTCCTCTCCTTTCTTTTCTTCAACCAGCCTTGGTGTACTTCAAAGTTTTTCTCCTCAGGCTCCACTCCTTTCTCTGCTGCAGGTCTTTTCTGATGGTTCTGAAGAGTTCCTGGCTCTCTCTCTTATTGGGATGGAGCTGCAGTGAGGCTTAAGCTTAAGTTGGGGTTGGGCCAGGCAGGGCCAGAGCCACACCACCCACACCTGAGACCACACTGATCGGGGCTGGTACCAGAGAGAGACTGAGTATGCCCTGCACCCCCCTTAAATACATGAATTTGTGGGAGTGCTGATTGGCTTGGCTGTGGTCAGAGGTGGGTCTGACAAAGGAAAAGGGGGAGCTTTTCAGGTAGCTTCTTAAAGGGCTAGCTCCATAGCTTTTTCCCCATTACCAAAGACACAACCAAAAACCCCTCACAGAAAACCCAATACAACAATGTAGAAAATATATGTGAAATCATATTTGGATATATTTTTCACTGTAGCTCCATACTATCTCTATACCTGACATCTCTCTCCTACCTCTCATGTAGTGGAATACATTCACTTTGTGTCCTAGACTTGCATGGTTGTCTAAAAAAAAAAAGGTTCCTCAAGGAATTTACACTCCAAATGAAGCCATCACAGAACATGAAAATAACTAACAGGAGGTAGGAAATTAAGAACAGGAGGTAAAGTAAATAAAAATAAAAAACCAGAATTTCAGCTGCTGGAAATTAGTGTAGTTCTATTGAAGCCTATGCATTTACACTAACTGAGCAATTGGTTCATTATTTTTATTTATTTTACTTTTTGTTCTTTCCTTTTGTGGGAGCTTTGAATTAACTGAGCTGAATTAACATCAGCTGAGGAGCAGTTCCAATGTGTATCCTGTTATACAGAAAACTCTGCTATCTGTAAGTAGAGGGAAGGGTCAGAGTGGATAGCTTAAGAGAAGGCTATGAAGGAAAACAGTCTACCTAGATCATAGTTGTACTCAAGTGCATACTCTCATTTTTATTTTGTTTTGTTTTGTTTCGGTTTTTTTCTCCCTTTTTTATTTTTTTTTTCCCTCTAACACAGGTCACCCCAGTGGGGAGTCTCACTGTTGGTGTGGGTACAAAGAGCTGCACAAGGCCACCAGACCTTCAGGGAAGGCAACTGAGCCGCCAAATAAAGTAGCGGCAGGTATGGCAGGACATTTCCACAGAAATTGAGTGTTCCGCTCATACCCATTCCTGTGTGTTTTCCAGCCTGTCCTCCACCCTGTCTGCAGTGAGCTTCAGAGCAGGGCTCAGATGTGCACCACCACGTTTGCAGTGTGGCTAATGAGAGGACCAGGTCTGAACTGTGCCATGAGCACCAAGAAGGTAGGGGAGATGCACCTGAAAGGAATGCATGGTGTGGGGGAATGGCTGAGTAGATCATCATAATAGTGGGGTAATAAAGATGGGAATATGACCACAAACTTACAGTTTGTAATCAATGCAGTTTTTGACTGAGCTGGTTAAAATGGTTTTAAGGTAATGATGTGGTTTGTTGGGGATTTTTAATAATGACTGTTAATTTGACTTTGAAAGCAAATTCTGTCCTTTTCATTAGAGCTTCATGAATAAATTGATGACTGTTTTGAAATGAATTTTTAGTACAGAAGACATTTCTTATCTAGATTTATTTCCTATCATTGTTACACAGTAAATCTCTCCTGAATCAAAGACTTGATTAATTGATTATTCAATGCTTAAAT
>NW_010208099.1:0-9882 GCF_000695765.1 Mesitornis unicolor
GGTGACTTATAGCTCAGCGTATAGCTGGTCGGTGCCGGGTAGACGGAGCCGGGGCTTCGGCTCAGGCTCTTTCTGCTCTATCTCCTTGGGACTGCAGCTGTCTACACCATAGCTAGGCGTTCAGGGAAGACGTGTGCTTTCAGTCTCCAGTATTTCAAAACTATTTAGGCTTCAGGCATCCATCAGAGCTGCTTTTTATATCTGCCCATGATCAGCAGCAAAAGGTGACGCCCATGCCACCGTCTAGAGTCGTCGTTTGGAGAGGGAGCTGCAGCAAACGAAGCTGAAGCCCAGGTCTTGCTTGGGTTGAGGATGAGTGGTGAGCCATCTTGTGAATGGTGTTAGCTCTGTTTTCTTACTCAGGATCTTTTGCAGTTACTATTAGCTAAAAATGCTGGTATCTTCCTAAGCAAAAACAGAGGCAGCTAAGCAAAAGCCAATGACTGCCATAGATACCATCTTTTTAGACCACATGGAGGCAAAATTCAAATGCCTCTAAGAACCAGAAGATCTGAAACACTTCTGACGCAATGAGCCCAATGTAAGAGTAAGGCACCTGGACTGGGATATGTACTACCCATGTTTCAGGTCAGGGCAGATCTCCCTGGGTGGATAGGTCTCCTGGGAGAGGACGGGCTGGTGATTTGAGGTGTTGTGGTAAGGTGTCTTGTAACTGTGGCTGTGCTAGCTCTGGAGGTTACTGCTCCTCTGTATTCATCACTGCTCTGTTAGAGGCTGCTAAGGGTGAGCTGAGCTGTTCATGGACTGGGTACAAAAAACCAACCCTTAGCAAACTACTTAAAGGTTAGTAAACATAAACACATATATATATATATAAAAAAATAAATAAAGGTCACCTATTATATTGATTATCTTCTCCCCTGAAATTAAGTAGGAAGCCTGGCTGGTAGATAAGAGTACGCATAAGGGGTAAGGAGTGGCAATTGGTGACAGTAACTTCTTTAACAGTACGGGTACAGCCAGAAGAAGACCTAGACCTACACCTTTAAGCGGTAAATAGCCTGCAGAACACTTCTTGTGTGTTTTCGTGTCAGTTAGGACTAAACTACAGCTGTACAGCTAGCTTCAGGTGTGCCCTATCCATGTCATGACAGTACATTAAAAGGAAGAATTACAGAAACCTCAGTTCAGATGCTATGCAGCCACCTTGTGTTACTCATGGGGAGAGAGACAGCACAGCCTCCAGCCTCAGCACAAGAGGCTGGCAGAAATGGGCTTCCAAGTCTTTTCAGTCTTCCTGTATGACTTCAGTAAAGCATGTCCTTATGCCTCACTTTCTTAATCTGTAAAAGGGGGGCAGTTTTTATTCACTAAATAAGGTTGTTGTGAAGTTAAATTAATTACTGCAGGTAAAGAGGGTTATGTCCTCTGAAGGCAGGTGTTAAAAGCAAGAATTTATTACTAAAGGAACATGATGGGTCCATTTGAACTTTGTTCAGGAGACTGCAGTATTTATTGATTGGTAGCTTTTGGCAGGGGGAGAAATGGTGCAGATACCTTAGGGAAGTAAACTACAGGAAGGTATGTGAAGGCATTCATGCTCTTACTAACGTTATTGTAAATCTTGATCCTTTAATAAAGCTGTGACCTTGGAGTTGACAACTAGTACACCATGGAGCAATATATAACATGGCACCACCCTTGTAAATCTTAAGTAGTTTTTGCCATTCACACTGACAACATATAAAGAGAAATCAGGCAGCTGAAGTTTATGAAACACTTATTTGAAGGAAAGCATTTTAAATCAGACTTTTTAGATTAAATTAAACCAATAGCCCTGCCAACTTCTTATTCCTCATGATAAAACATGTTTGTGAAATGAAATCTCAACAGTGAAAACTTGTACAACTGCTCATAAAATTTTGCTGTTTGCAATGGAGCAACTACCACCGAAGAGGTACATTTTAGATCACCGTTGCACAGTTACTTTACAGTGTTGTACTAGTTTTTATACAACTAGTATTTTGGCTGCTTTCTTGACAATGCTGCTGTTGGTGCAACAGCGCGTCTCCTTGCCAATAGGAAAAGGGCAGGGATTTGTTCTGTGGGAGCAAAGATGGATGTGAGCAGAAGAGGAAGGAGAAAGCTGTGTCACTGTGGGTAGATCAGAAGGTGCCACGTGCAAGGGAAGGACATCCTTTGCTGTTGCCAGATGTATCTATCACTACTGACAAAGAACTCTTCCAGCCACAGACAAAACCAAGGACAACACTCCTTCAGTGGTACCATATTTCATACATACAAAAGTTTTCTTTATATTTTTCAGATGTGCAGGAAGCCATAAATCCAGTAACTTTTTTCTTTTATTTTTTGAGTACTTTGGCAGACCAGATTTTTTTTTTTTAGTTATTCAAATGTTCCTGCAATTCTCATTCTTTGTAGCACCACTGTCCATCTTTCTGACTGAGTTTTCATTCCTAAGGACGGTTCTCAAAGAGAAAGGAAAGCAACTTTCCCAGGCAGGTGAAACATTGAATATTTCTCTTCCCAAAAAAGAGCCACTTTCTGATTCCAAGAAAAAATAGTAAAGACATGTAGTCTATAGAGAGTTTCCTTGTTAACATACTACCAAGCTACTGTGCATGCTTCTATTCATGAACACGAATTTTAATTTCTTACAAACCAACTGCATCTTTGAAAGATACTATGTTAATAGTGTGCATATAAAAACTTGTACATACTTTTTAAACCTACATAGCGTCCTGATTTGAGCTAAAGAGAACTAATTTTCTATTTAGTGATTTTACTTTTCAGTGCAGTCAAGTGGCTGTGCTTGCTGAAACTAACAGCATGTTTTTCCAGACAGTATGTAAATATGACAAGGCCACTGTCTCACCATAGGTGCGGTATCCGCACCCGCAGGAAGGAGCGGAGAGGACAGATCATCTAAAACTGACCAACTAGGTATTCCATCCCATATATGTCATACTCAGTGTAAAGCTGAGGTACCGCAAGGGTCTTGGCCTTTCTCTTGCTCTCCCTCTTGCCCTTCTCCTGTGATGGCCGAAGTCCCAGCAGAACCCTGCTAGTTCATCTGCCTCCGATCCTGATCTGTGTGTTCCTGAATCCTGCTCGCACCTGCTGCTGAGTTTGGTCTGGGACTTTTCCAGTGCCCTGCTCCACAGAGCCTCTGGTGACGTAATGGTCACTGGGGGGGGGGAGGAAGGGTGGGGGACGATTTTGTATTTGTTTTATATATATATATATTTGTACGTATTTCATTATTTTCCTATTTACATTATTATCCTGTAGTATTATTGTTTAAATAAATCTGTTAGTTTTCTTTTCCAACCTCTCTCACTTCTTGTTTTTTTCCTTCTGGGGAGGGAGAGGGGGTATCAGAGTGCGTCTGTCCAGGATTTAGTGGCCTTAAACCTCAACACATAGTAAGAATACAGGTTAGTTAAAAGACACTGTCCATCTCTTGAACAGGCTTCTATGTTTTTACTGTAAAATAATATTCACTTCTTGCTATCCTTTCAAGACAGCTTTCATTTACCAACTTTGCTAATTTTGAGTCTCATCTTGCACTGCAAGTGGAAACTTACGTGTAGTCTTATGGGGTCAGTAATGCTGTCCTTGACAGTAGTAATATGCCTGATACTGTTTTGAGGGGGGTGTTGTTCATTTGTAGCATCTAAAAAGCTGGGTTTTTTTGTCATTTACCTGTAGCATTGCATTGTCTTCAGCAATGTACAAAGACTGACCTGCTCCTGGAACAGAGCTGCAGACACGCAGGAGAGGCTGCTGTCATGCTGTGTTTCTGTACACTGGGCTAGCAGGACCAAGTTCAGGACCATTGTGCTTCAGGCAGAGAAACTGACACTATTTTCTTTCATCCTTGCAAAAAACCCCACATTTTTCAAATGAAACAAGTTTTATTTAAAAGAAAAAGAGAATTTAAAAAGAAAACAATGCTTAAGAGAAAAAAACCCACAACATTTTCAGGTCCATGCAGGTTACGAACACTCATTAACTGCAAAAGGCTAAATTTTAATGACCATGTTTATCTACAGAACACGTTCTTCCACTCTTTTGCAGCAGTCCTTACGCGCTGTTTGGATGACTCACATGGACATATTCTAAGAATGACCCATCCAGAACTCCTTCAGCAAGAACTTCACCAGCAGTGTTTATATCCTGAAAGAAGAAAAAAAGGATATTTTATTGATTATCAAGATAGTAATTAACGTGTTGATACATTTAATTTTGACTGCTTTGTTTACCAGTTAACAGAATACTGGTTTCAGTGGGTTTACATCCATGTTTAAAGTTTACTGCTTAACTTTCTACTCCTTAGTGGTAAACACTGCACCATAAAGCAAAAGAAATCATTATGAAACTTGAAATAAATAAACATCAGATGCAGAAACAGTTTAATTCAGTGATTACACAAAACCCAACAATGCTAATGCTCTTTATTAAAGTCCAGTTTTGTAGCGCACGTTATATTACTGTGTAAATAAATAAGAAGTCTTAGCTATACTTTATGTAGCTAGGTATGTGTGAGCTGTCTTTAAAATGCTATTGTACATAGGTCTGTTTCTGCCAAATTATTAATACGGTTCTTCACCCCTGCCATGCATTTGGACATCATTTTCATTAGTGCCCTATTAAAAAATGTTTTATATCTTTCTTTGGGATTCTGTCTGGATGAGTATCAAACATAAATATAGGAAAGCACTGACTGATATTCTTGAGAGATTCCAACACCATGTTAATGCTTGTGCTGCATTTTGTATTTTACAGCCCACTCAGACAGCAAATGGCTGCAGCAGCTTTCAGCTGTACAATGGTGTTATCTTAGGTTCTTACAGAATAAAAATGGATTGTTGAAACAATGTTAATTTAAAGTACTTAGGTTTTAATTTGAGGATCTCCAAGTCATTTATATCCATGAGCCAGATGCATAATACCTGTTAAGACAAGAGGTAACGAGGTACCTTTCCCTTGTCCCACCATTCGACAGCAACAGAATTGAGGACAGGATCTGTAAGCTGGCACCTCTGAGTACCAGACTATTCTGTTTCTGTACACATCTGCCGTGCTTCATGACTTTGTGGTGCAGTTATCTGCTCAGTTCTTCTCGTGACTTCTTGATTTTAAAAGGTGCGGAAGAAGATATACATAAAGAAATCAAGTCCAGTAGTTTGAAAATATAATTACTCACTATGTAGTCTTCATAATGGAGTATATGTCTGAGTTGAAGATGCCTTATAAAATTTCTGCAGAAGTAGCCTGGATCTCTCCCAGATGTTAAACAACAAATTGGACAATGCTATAAATAAATGGAAGTAAGTGTTCAATTTTCATCTTAGAGGTCTAACAGAAGAAATGTTACCAGTGTTTAAAAAAAAAATAGAAATGTGAAATAAGTGGATCTGGTATGGCCAAACAGTGTTCTCTGAGCAAGATGAATACTGCTAGGCACAGTGCACTCCCAGATCAGCTGTCAATTATGCTAATCCCTGCTGTATAATTCGTGTCTGCAGACATCCCAAGGACTGTCAACCTACATAGATCTGATGGTTAATATATTCCCTCCTGCTAGCTACAAGAGAACAGTCATGCAAAAGCATTTGTTTTATCCAAAATAAAATTTATCATCCAAACAATTAACATATCCATTTGTTTATCATTCAAATAATAAACTAATTTAAAAATAATCAATTTGTTTATCATCCAAGCCATTGCTGTATGTTTTTTGTAGCACTTACCATCCAAGCAATGGAAGTGCTACAAAAAACATACAGGATTTCTCTGGTCATCAATAACAAATTAATTCATCTGTGTGCTTAGAGGTTACAGTCCAATCACTTTTTCAGGTACTCCTGAAATCCTGAAACAGTTACTCCAAAGGTATTTCAGAATTAAAGGAAAGCATCAGTGTGTCAGTAACAAAAAACAAAGTACACCTCTCAGCATGTTCCCTCACTGCTTTGCATTAATGATGTGGTGTCTACAGTTTCTAAACCAACTAAAGCAATTATGAAACCAGTATGACGTAAATGATCACATTTTCATTTCCTTGCTTATAATTTTTACATTATTTAGACTCTAAGAGGGTAGACTTAGACTAGATATTAGGAAGAAATTCTTTACTGTGAGGGTGCTGAGACACTGGCACAGGCTGCTCAGGGAAGTTGTGGATGCCCCCTCCCTGGAAGTGTTCAAGGCCAGGTTGGATGGGGCTTTGGGCAACCTGGTCTGGTGGGAGGCGTCCCTGCCCATGGCAGGGGGCTGGACTGGATGATCTTTAAGGTCCCTTCCAACCCAGACCATTCTATGATTTGTAGGCAAACATAGTTCTGAATATTGTTTTTACATTAGGTTTGAAAGAAATGTGCAACAGAGGCTGGATAATGCATATGACTCACAAGTCTCTCAGGATCAGCTTGGATATGCAACTCTGAATTGAGCAAAGGATTTCATAATTTTCTAAGTTTTAAGGCTTAATTCTGCCCTACAGCTACACAATACAGCTATTTGAATTTGTTCCGAGTGAAAAAATAGGAGCTTATAGACAGATAGGTGTGATAAAAATTACTGATAATTCAGTTGACCAAAGTAAATATGGAGTCTAATCTGAAAAATACAAAATTTGACAAAATCTTATACACTAAAGGATTAACTCAGATAAGACTTTGCAGCCTCCATGGACCTTTAAAATGAAGCCAGTTATGTGAAGTTAACTTAAAAAAAAATTTAAAACCCCACTGTCCTATATGAGGCCCCATAAGCAGTTCTCAAGTTATAAACCCCAAAACCCCGACTGCAATACACAGCTAATGCTGCACATGAATCTGAGTTAGGTCAGTGGAAATATCACAGGTGGGATTTAAAAGCAGGCAAGACACAACCTAATAATGCTTGTTCTCTTGTCTGTAAGTAATTGTGTGTCATATCAGTTGTAAGACTACCTACACCGTGTTCAGCGCTCCTACCAGTACTCATAATGATAGGAGTGCTCATATTTTAAATGTTATATGCACACATGGTTATCTGTGAGAGAGGGGGATGGGGAATGACTACAGGAAAGTTTTTCCCTCTGCTGTCAAAACCAAAAAACAATTAAGATATTTTATCTTTGTCTATCTTCTCCTGTCAGTAATGCTTGCCAGAATTAAGCAGTTTAACATGTGAAGTCAGTAAAATATGTACTTATGCATATTACCACTGCTCTCCTTTCTGATCTGTGGTAAGTGAGACAATGCTCCATTAGCTTATCCTCGTCTACTTCACTCTGGCAATAAGGACTGGAATATCTGGGAATAAGAGGTAGTATACTGTCAGTGGCTGCAGGCAGAACTAATACATTCTTAGTACTACAAGCAAGAAAGGAAGTATTTAGATTTCTTTTGCCAGATATCATTAGAAGCTCCTTTTGCCCCAGCTAAAATGCAGCATGGTGTATGACATGTACCTGGGTGTGATGTACGCTCTGCTGGCAGGTCAGTGTGGCTAATGGATGCTGCGAGCACTGCACAGAACTGTGCCAGCATGTCAAAATATTGATCCAGAAAAGCGCTCGTAACATAACCATGACCTTAGAGAAGAATGGATGAAAATACTGAACACTGCAACTACAGACTTCATTTACTTGCTGTGATACACTTGGAGCATGCATGACCAAACTACCAATTCTCAGGAGCCCTCATTAAGTATCAGTGCTTTCTCACAGAGGATTCCTACTTAGTTTTCAGTGCAGAGTATGGTCTTGTTGCACAGTGGAAACACTGTCTGCAGCTTAGTGCACTTTTCAAATGTGTGTGAATAAATGTTCAAGTTTTTCTGAACATCAAAATAAAAATAACTGAGAAGGAGATAGGTCTTCTGAGCAAGGAACCTGAATAATGTGTCATTTAAGAATTCAAGTAGCAAAGAGTATAGGGACTAAATATAAATATATATATATCAAAAAAGCATTTTAACAATGATATCAAAATTGTTCATATTCATTAATGGACAAAACTAAAGGCCACTGAATTTCAAGATCTCAGTCATTCTGGAACTGAATTGAAACTGATTTCTCTAACAGGTCCTGCCCTGAAAGAGAATGAAAGGTACAAAGAATTTGAACTTCAGACATACTACACATATATTCTGTAAATATATATATTCTCTATATATACTGTAAATATATAATTAAGAAAAGCTGTCAAGTCTTAATTCAAAATGATTTCTGAAGAACAAATTATTAGAAGAGAGCCAATACATTTAGATCATTATTAGTGTTATTAATTCTGGAAATAGCCACAAATTTCAAGGAGTTTTATTTGAAAGTAAACATAATTATCCCCCAAGAAAAATAGCAAAAACTAATGAATTCTCAGAATACTGTTGTTTCTACCAAACAGGTCACATGGGGCTAAAGTCTATCAAAATCATACTAACTGCAAGAAAAACTTATTATTTTGTAGTCATTAAAGAAAAAACATCCATTCTAAGTACTATTTAAGTATGATGATTTTAAAATATTACTAAAGAATTTGTGCTCTATTCTATAAAACAGAAACAAGTTCAAATTAAAAAAAAAGAGACTACTTCACTACTTCTACCAATTTGACTTTACTATGTTAGGATAACAAACTCAAAAGTGCTTCTGCAGTGTTATCATCACCAAGACCTACCTTGTTACAGGATCTCCAAGCTCCTGTAGAGGTCCATATTTTTCTATATATTTTTCACAAGTTCTTAAATGAGCTCTCATTTCACTCAGACATACCTAAGCAATGAAAAGCAGCAGCTGGTCACGTTTTATACCATAGCACATTCATGCTAATACATCACTCTCAAAATTTTCTATTTCAAAGCCCTATTACAACATTGTGCCTATACCTAGGAAGAATTCGCATCTCCTTCAAGTACTGCCTCAGTTCCTCAAGCATTTTCTAACTGGTTCAGGACTGCTCTAATACAATTTATAGTAATAACATTCAGCTTATGAGAGTAGTCAATTTGAGTGAAATAATTAGTGGCTTGTGGTGGTTTTATCTGTCCCTTATATTGGCCCGTAATATTTTGGAATGAAATTTGGGAGGCAAAAGGGAAACATTTCTAGGCTGGGGAGGGGGACTTTCCCAGTTCACATCTTGCTCTGTTTTTAATGCTGAAAATCTAGATCAAGTCTGTTAAAAACAAAAGTATTTCAGGATGAGGGCCCAATTCTGACCTCAGTGATGTCATCAGCAAAACTTTTTAATAGATTCATTAAGGCTAAGATTTAGGTTTTATATTGCTGCATCTACTGGCTGTCCGATTTCCTTTAATTCAGAACCTCTACATGACAAACCTGGTGAAGGGCAATTGTGAGGTATTTTCTATTACAAGAAAGAATATGAAATTATATAAAGTTGCCATGTTGAGATATTAAAATATTATTTGCATGGAAACAGTGCAGAGACATTAATATTACTTATAGGTTATTCTACATTCTTAACCTTTAAACATTGATGACCAGTTCTGGTGAGTCTTGGTGACCCTGTCCTAGAGGTCTGTGTCATGGCTCCACTAAAAATGATCGTCTTGAAACACACTCATGCCTCAGTCACTTAATTGCAATTTCCAGTCCCTGGCTTGAAACTGCAAATGAAATTAGGTTTACACCAACACAGCAATCCATGCACTGGCTTGACTGAGACACTGCAGGAGCATTTGCCAAGGGTAGTCTGCCAAATATCAGAAACAACATACAAAGGTATCTTGATGCTATAATGCACTAAATGCACTCTCTTTTTTAACATCTTAGTGACTTCACTGATGGCTTTACACAAGAAATACAGCCAATGCTTCCTGCAGCCATAAGGAAGATGATAAACCACTGCAAATACCCATAATCAGATCACTTGTGTTCTCCTGCTG
>NW_010208099.1:9913-14427 GCF_000695765.1 Mesitornis unicolor
AAAGCAGTGCTTAATTTTGTGAGTCAGTCCTCCTCCTTGGAGTAGTTAAATATGAGTTTGTTAACAGTTGTTACAAATAAATCCTGTTTTGAGTTTGTTGGCCTTTCTGGTAAAGAACCAGTTGTGCTAACAACAAATAAACTTTTTTTTCTGCATTTCTTATGTTCTCTGTAATTGCCCACAACCTTGCAAATAGCAGTCTTTCTGACTGCTAAAGTTCACGTATTTACTTGCTGGTTGACATTTTATGGTATTTTTCACCCTGCGGCTGCTAGAGAGGAAGGATTAAGGGTATTCTGCAGTTAGCAAGACAAAGGAAATGATAAAAGCCAGAGATGAATCTGGTCAGAGAAAAAAATAAGCAGGAGTCAGATCTGCACAATTTCCTCCCACAAAACAACACAGGTATAAAAACATAAGGGGGGAGGAGGACTGAATAGAGTTCATTATACACAAAGAGGTGCAGAGCAGATATTCACAAACAGTGGAGAAAAAACTTGGTTTTATATGAATTTTCAAGTAAGCATGTATTAATTCAGTCTTGGTTAACTTTTTTTCTATTGATATATGCCCTGTCCTCCACCTTTTGCTATGTCAACATTTACCTCTGCACTGTGTTTTGATGGATGTACATGGTCCCGTTTGAACAGTTGCATTTAAAACTTTATTTGCATATGAGCAAGCAAAGTTTCAAAGGCCTTATACTGACAAGAAAAAAGGCTCAGTTTAAGTAGCTTTATCACAAAATGTTACATCTTTATCCTGTATTTTAACAGGTCCATTTGTGACCAGTTTCACAACTGGGCAATCCTAGTATAAAAATATGTGACTTCTTTCTCCAGCCAAAGTCAATATAGGAAGTCAAGAAGATTCAGATCCCATAGGTTTAGGCTTGAGCTTAGTATCTGCAGTGGCACTTACAGATAGTAAGAGCTTACTTAAAGCTCTTTTAGGTATGAAACTTGATAAATCTAGCAAGAATCACAAAATACAGTCTTCCATCATCAGGATCTTAATAGCGTTAGTTCTCGTGCAGGAATACATCTCTGGAATTACTTAGTAATTAGTGTTCAAGGCTGCAAACCTGTGCTTCGCATTCTGAGCAATTTCGGTATGTGCTCTCCATTTTCTTGGCAATATCAGTAGCGGGGATTCCTTCAGAAGGCAGATAAGCACGGCAGTAAGGGCACGTCCATGCATTGTTCTTTAAACTTGCAGAAATACAGGAATGGCAGAATCTATACACAGAAAGGAATGAAAACAGACGTGATAATCTCTCCCAAACATGCTTCAAATAAGGCAGAGTATATTAAAAATAAAAATTTTGCACCACATGACATCCCTGGTGTAACACTGCATGGTATTTGTTCTTCTTAGGATATACTGTTAAGAAGGTTGTGGGTATTGTGTCTGCAGCCCTACTTGCACTAAAGAGAGCACTGAAAAAAGACAAACTGAGCTTCCTGGTAGCACTGGTACAGGACTGTGAGGACTCATTCCAGAGCACGAGGTTTTAGGCAACAGTCGCAGAGAAATTGTTAGGTTGCTGCATAGTAGTAAGTGGTTTGCTGACCTACCCATCCCAGGGTTTGGACTGGATAAAGGCATACCTACCTCTGGGAGTCTCCTAGCCACTTCACTTCTCTGGTTTTAGCAATAAAGGCAGATTGTATTAGTGGTCACTGCAGCTCTTTTGAAAGCTTTTTGTCAGTTAGTGGCATGACAAGCTTTGGTGAATCTTTCTGTAGAGATTTAAAATATTATCACTCTTCACTATCTAAGCACCACTGCAAAGCCCCAGTGCTAATGGGACAGATGGCCTTCCTTTGCATTAGATTATGGCTCCCCATCACGTCAAGATGGGGATCTGAAGGACAGAGTGATAGCCTGAAGCTGTAAGGAAGGACAAAAGGATGCACACTGACTGACTGACAGCCCCTCTGATCTGGAGGAGCTAGAAGCTGTTGGGCCAGACTACAACCCACAGTGCATGCACTGCTGAGCCCGGGGCCAGTGCGCAGACAGCAGATGTAAGGGCAAGGAGGTGGCAAAAGCCCTTGCACCTATACGATAAATTTGCACTTGTGCCCCTCTGCTAAGTACCACAGCCCTGCAGGAGAAGCAGCAGGAGCAGATTTGTGTCTTCAACTCCAGCTGCATGAATGCAAAATGCCACTTAAATAAACTGCTGACTTTGCACTGCCACAGGTAAGGAGCAGGAACATCTTGTTTTGCCACTTCTGCCTGGAGATTTAAATGCAGTACCTTCCAGAAGAGACGTACCTAACACCATAAATCGCTGTGGACGCAGTCGGCAGAGCACTCAAATTGGCCAGTGCTGGCGGTCATGCTGTGCCAATTCGGGATGTTGCCACTTGCACCCTCCTGCACTGCCCCTCTCTTGAATCCTGAGGTTGGAAAAGACCTTTAAGATCATGGAGTCCAGCCGCAAACCAAAGGTTACCCACCTTTCCTTCTGTCTCCTCTCCCAGCTCTCCAGTCCAGCAGAAGGTATCACGTGCCTGTCTCTCAGATTTGGCATTTCAGTGCAAATCCACCTGCTTCCCCAGTTGCTAAAACACCAACCTTTGCACCAGAGTGCCCCCACCAGCTCTGCTCTCTAGATAGCAACTCCAGCAAAGAAGTGGATGCAAAACCTTCTTAAGCCACTGTAAAACGACTTGCTAAGCTTGCCAGTGAATTCTGCAGCAGCATTTCTAACATACTTAACTGCCTGTGATCGATCTATGGAAGGATTTCAGATGTAATCTCTTCTTTGGAAGCCTTCTTCATTTATAGCTCCACAGAGCCGTGTAAAATACAATCAAAGCCTAAGTCAGACAGAAGGTGCTCTTTTGCTGTTACTTCACGGACGTATAAATGATTACACAAAGTGCAAAGAGAGCGCAGGCAAGACCCAACACGCTCCCCCATCCAAGGATAAACTGAATCGTTACACACGGTTTGCCCTCGGGCAGGTTTTAACTTAGATTATTCCTGTACTTCAGCCAGGGTTGAAAAGGTTTCTTTGTTTCCCTAAGGAACAGAAGAGTCTTCCATAAATAACCCTGTACAAGGTTCACACGTGCTATCTGAGAGCTTCTCCCTTTTAATGGCAAAACAGAAAATAAGATTACCCTTGGCCAGTTTGTTCGCCCTGCCACTAAAACCTGTCAGTAGCAGGGAAAAAAGGTAATATAAAGGATACAAGGACTGGCAAAGAACAACTACACTCATGTGTTGTACACAAATAATATTTTGCTATTAAGTCAGTGATTAATTCTATTGACTATAAAAACAATTCACAAGAACTTCAGATTCGACAACAAAAATCCCTCCACCCTCAATTTATCACTCTATTTGCTCAGTCCGTACCTAAACAGGTAAAACAAACAAACAAATCTTAAACCAGTCCAGGAAGACGTAGTAAAACCTAAGCATCTCAGGACATTGACCCTGAACATTGCTAAAGCCCTACTTTTATTCCCCCCTTCCGTTTAGCCTCCAAACAAGTGCCTCAAGTCTGCATAACACTTCCCAAATCCAACAAAAGCGAGTATGTTAGTTCTTGAAGATACTGAGGATGCTGTAAAAGTTGCATTTTTTGACGTCTCAGCTCAGAAGCACATAATTTTTACATGCACTGTGACCTGAAATTAATAATAAAAACGAGCCGTGACAGCTGCTCAGCTGGATTTCTGTTGAGAATGAGCTCTGTAAAGTTGTCTGTAGTTTCTGAGGACAACAAGTGGTCCTGGAAACTAATAAGGGGCTCAGAAACATGCTAGGAAGACTTTTATACTTTTCCCCCCTCCTTTTAAAAAAAAAATAAATCCAAAATTATTCCTAAACACCAGTTTAAGCCATACTCCTGCCTGCCATTATCACTAGAAGGATACCACATTTTTAAAGGGAGACACTGCACATGGTTTGTGTTTGTTCTTGCATTTCACACCATATACATAGCTCTGTGCCGACTCTATCCTCTGATTATGGCTCACAGTAAATTTGTGACAAAGACAACTACTTGGGATTTGAACCAGAGGCACACACACACTCCCGAACTGCTCGTTTTACTGATTTTTTTTTTTAATGTGGTCCAGAATAACTGGCCTTATCCTAAAGAAGCTAGCCTGAAACTGATTTTCTGGCTTATTCTGATCTTAGGCAAATTTAGCTGGGATGAATGTGGACATATTTCTAAGTATTTATCATAACAAAATAGAGCACAGATGTCACGACGTCTCTGTGCAGTCAGCAGAGAAGCAGACACAACTTACTTACGGCAATTCAATATCAAAACGGGCTGACTCCGGAGCTGGTTTACCTGTGCCCCCCGCACGCGTATGGCGTACTACGGCTTCACCTTTACCTATATGTAAACTACTGATGCAAACCACTCTATTATCAGTTAGTTCCAAGCAGCATTCCCCCCTCTCTCTCGGCTTTTTTCCTCAAGCCCCCCAAGTCCACCCCGGGTGTCCGCACCCCAAACCTCCCTACCGACCGACCCC
>NW_010208100.1:0-4630 GCF_000695765.1 Mesitornis unicolor
AGGAGTGACAGTCTTTGCTCCCTACTGCACATATGAGGTAAAGCAGATTACATGTGTTTTAGTATTCCTGTTAAGGATGCACATGCAATATCAATAACAAATTGTATCCTTCAGCTAAAATCCATAATCATGTTAGGTTTATTTGGTGGCTTGTACTTTGAATTAGCCATTGTACTCTTTCTCAGAAATACTGCCATAAAGTTGTGGATTCTGTTTTTTTTTCTTTTCCCTCTCTTTCATTCCTGAGTAATGTATTTTTACACATAAATTATTTTGTGATATATGAATAGTGCCAGAATGACAAATTGAAGATCCCCATGATGTCAGAAGTTTTTTTATTAAAGTATTTGTGATATATGTATGTGAATTTGAATTCCTTGAAACTGAGAGAAAAATCCAGTCTCTAATATAATGAGAGAGGGTGCTTTTGCCTCTGTGTTGTTACATCAAAAAATGGAAGACCATCATATTTTCTCCTTAAATTCTAAATGTAAGCTTTTTCTTCATATATATATTCTGGGAATTAAGATAGGATATCCAGTTAATGATTCCATATTAATTTATGGTTCTTGAACAGTCAAGGCAGTTACTGTATGTGCATGTCTTCTAGTCATTTGATACTGATGGAAAGGAATGTTTCACCTGAGGGATATTATATTTTCTTTTATTTTTATCATTTTGTATGGAGGGGGAGAATGTGGCATCTACCTTTGGATTTAGCTTTAATTTTTTGTTTATTTAACCACTTGCAGCACAAACACTAAAAGATTTAAGTTTATCAGAAAACAAAATACTGCATGGACTGGTCAGTGCTCCAGGGTGCTGCTAAGGTGTCCAACCACTGAGTCTTTCCCTTATTTTCCCTAAGCAATAGCTCAAAGTACCTGCCAAAGTAGTAATATTTCATTTTCTGTGTCTCAGTATCTAGTCATGTCTAGTCATATTTTCTCTTATCTGCAATTAATTCTCCAGATGTTGTAGAATTCCTTCCATTTACATGAAAAGATCTATTTGCCAGAGGCACTCTCTTTTTTTTTTTCTCCCTTTCCTTTGGAGAAGGGGAATAAATAACTCTTCGCTGACACTTTCCATTAAAAATTCCTTCTTTTATTTTGCCTTTAATTAAGTTTCACATAACATCTAATGTTTCTATAGAGTTGTCAACATTTATAAATTATATATTTCTGAAAATAATCTGAGAAACAAATGTTTTATCTTTTAAAAAATATTTTCTAATAAGCAGGGAAAAATATGAGCATTTTGAACTGAAAATGTGTACATTTATTCTTTTGTTTATGTAGTTCCTTTGTAAATTATTTAAAATATCTTCTGATTCTAGCTAGCTTGTCATAAGACTCGCAATAAAACCATTTTTTTTATCAATTCAACATCACTTGGAGACAATTTTCTGTGGTAGTTTTGACACATTGAGAACTACCAGGAAAACCTATTCCTTTATGTTCTGTAAGAATGAGAGTACTGTATTTTTCCTTTACCATGGCGTAAGAAACTAGACTTACTCAAGTTGGAACATCTTTCAGTATTTATAAAAGAAAAAATGTGCATACACAGACATATTTTTCAACTGAATAATCTAGAAGAATTACATTTCTACACATTTTTAATTAAATAGTTCTCAGTATTTGGCAGATTGAACAATGTGCCATTTTGCATGGCTTGTAGATAGAAACTGTTCTTGGACGAAAGCTCTTGGAACTGCATCTACATGAACGTAGAACTACATCATGAAGTTACAACTGCATGAAGAGGCTGATTCTATGGTCAATACTTTATTAACGCTGATTGACAGATGATGGAGACAGTTAATGTAAGGCCACATTTGACTCCTCAGCTAAGCTGAGTCTGGAGAAACTGTTTTGAATTATTTATAACTAGGGCTTAGGAGAGTAGCATTTGAGGCTACTGTGTCTTGGAAATTTTAAACTGTTTCAAGAAAGTCCAGTGTCCCAGAAAGGCAGCTAAGGTCATTGTTTTAATTTCTGCAAATTATACTTACTTTTTTCTTTTTTTTCTTATTTTTTTTGGTTGTTTTTGTTGTTGTTTTGTTGTGGGTTTTTTAATGATTAACGGAAATGGAAAAATACATTCTTGTGAAATCACAGAGCAGAATATCAATTTAGTCTACATTTTAAATGAGTTGTGAAAATATAGAGACATGAGCATGTGCCTGTAAACTAACTAATCTTGGTTATTGGCTTTGTTAGTCGCTTTAGAATTTTCACTTGAACTGTCTGGATTGTTACAGAGACCAATTTGAGAAGAAAATGAATTTTACTAAATAGGTACCATAACCAATAACTTTATTAACTAGTAATTGGAAGAGAGACTATGACAACTTTCTCTGAGTATTAATGTAAATTACAGAGCAAATACAGAAGTTAACCTGATAGAATTAATTAGTAGACATTAAACAAATGAGCTCACAAGCCAAATTGTATGAATCCTAGAAGGTGAACTTATGTAGTAATTTAATAATAAATGGAAATTAGTAGAAGATGTATTGGTGACATTATTTAAAACGGAACTAAATTATTTGAAATAGTCAGGAATATAAACTGAGTTTATTTCAGATTTAAAGTAGAAAGTTTGAAAATTTATACTTGGTGAAAGTTTGGACAACTGACTCTTAAAATCTTTTTCAGATCCAAAATGTGGGGTTTGAAATTATTCAAATGCAAGGAGTGTTGCATCCTGCCTCAGAGAGTTGAGGAAAGCGACTACAGTTCTGCAAATCCTCTTTGGCTAAATTAAAGTACAATGACTCCAGATGATCAATTAAGTGTTTTATTTATAATGTAAATAATTTGAACCTATAATAGGTAAACAATTTGGAATTGGGAAAAATGTAAAAGTGGTTGGCAATGTGGGTTCTTAGTGAAAGCCTTTTGTAAGAAGGAGGAAAAGAGTGCTAGGAATGAGATAAAGAGAAGGCTCTGGAGAGATCTTATTGCAGTCTTCCAGTTTCTGAAGGGGCCCTATGGGAAAACTGGGGAGAGACTTTTTACAAGGGCAGGTAAGGACAGGATAAGGGGCAATGGCTTCAAACTGGAAGAGAGTAGATTTAGACTAGATATTAGGAAGAAATTCTTTACTGTGAGGGTGATGAGACACTGGAACAGGTTGCCCAGGGAAGTTTTGGATGTCCCCTTCCTGGAAATGTTCAAGGCCAGATTGGACAGGGCTTTGGGCAAACTGGTCTAGTGGGAGGTGTCCCTGCCCATGGCAGAGGGAATTAATTAGATGATCTTTAAGGCCTCTGCCAACCCAAACCATTCTATTATTCTGTGATATTATGATCGCCACCCTTTGATTCTCGGGTGATTCCTCATTGACAGTCAGGTGTGATGATCCTCTGGTGGTGGGCGTGCATGTGGCTCCTGCAGTCAGTGCATTTTATAGAGTCCAGTCCCTCGAGGACTTCTGTAACTCTTGGTTTACTGCGCAGGTGCCATTATGAGTGTGGGGTGGTCGTGAACCCTTCCATCAAGTTAACTCTATGACCTCTGGCTATATGAGTTGTCTTGCCTGGCAACACAGAACTGCAAATCCTGACAGGCAGAGCCTCTGCTTACCCTGCTTAACACTTAAGGCTTTTCTTGACATTGCAGAGCAGAGCCTGTCTTTTGTTATGCAGAACCTGGCTTGCCACAGTGTTTGAGACATCATTAACTCTTTCAGTCTCTCACAAGGAGTCATTTCAGAGAAGCGATCTTAAGCAGCTAGGATGATCGAGTGCTGTGCCATGTGGACATAGCCAAAGGAAGTGGTACAAGAGTAACTCACATTTCAGTGGAATCTATTGTCACATTCAGTCTATTTATGAGCAAAAGGGAACACAATATAACAAAGAACTAGGAATTTGGTTTTTGTCCAATTCACATTTTAAATTTTACATTCAGATTATCTAATTAATACAGAGAAACCTTATTAACAATACAGATAAGATTGTACATAACATTTCTACTATTTGCTCCTTTTCTCTGGAGTTATGCTCACCTTTCCAGTGTCTCTGTGTCCTGACATTAATATCTGCCCTCCTCGTGCAGAAGGGAGTGGGGAGGAATGTACAATATTTTATTAGCATCCCAGGGTCAGTGCTTGGAGGAGCATGATGTTCATAGTGAGGGTTTTCTTCTCCGTTGGGTCTTCTTGGTCTTACATAATTCTTCAAATAGCTTTTTTTTTTTTGTGTGTGTATTCCCAGTTACTGTTTTGAATTTGCAGAATTGCAACCCCATTCCCATGGACACCAAGGGCTGTTCGATGTTACACAGTGTCTACTTGAGTTAGAGTTTCACTATATATGTTTGTCACAGAACTTAAGCTCAGACAGGGTAAGTGATAGACACTCCATTACCAAACAGTTGCTGTTTTGGCTCTAACAAGCTAAAAGCTTCTGGTCAAGGTAACCACTTGAATCCTGCTGTGGCCTGTGACCATGTAATGTTAGTGGGGTAAAAATCATATTTACTGGGCTACATAAGTTGCATAAAAGAAGACTTTAAATATTTTTATAAACTTGAGGTCAAGAACCTAGAGTTCTTTCCAAGCTATTGCTTATGTGATTCAAATAAATAGACTATATCTATATCTATATCTATATCTATAT
>NW_010208101.1:0-21207 GCF_000695765.1 Mesitornis unicolor
TTGCTGAAATGTGGATCCATTCAGAAGAATGAATATCACTTTCTCCCTCTCTTGGGAGCAACTTATCATTCAGGTTGTCTAACTGGGTTTTTATGTCAGCCTTGTCAGTTTTGATGTTGGTTTGGATGTCCTCTAGTGTCTTTTCCATGGCTGCAATGCGGAAGTGTATGCTGTGAACAACAGTGTCTTCAAATTGCCTGAGCTGAGTAGCAAACTCACCCACAGTTGGCAGTGTTTCATCTTCTGCCCCAAAAAGCCTTCCTACCAAAATGTTGGAATACTTAGGAGGGGGACTCTGTATAAACTTCTTCAACAGAGAACCTTGGCATGGTACTTGGTCAGGATCTGCAAGTGTTTGCTCATCATAGATTACCTGTCGGAGAGCCACATCTCTGAAATATCTGACGCACTGCTCTATAGTGTTCCATTTAGTAAAACTACATTCTGTATCCTCTTTACGAGGATATCTTCTCTTTAGAGCTGTTATGAGACCTTCCCACAGATTTCAAGTGCAGATATCATTCCAAATAAACCTATCAATGCCCTGCTCTTTTGCTAAATCTCCCAATCACTTAGCCTGTCCCCCATCCAGATCTATTGTATCTGCCTCAGTGTCCTAACACCGCAACAGCCATGTCATCAATGATTCACCATCCCCCCGGGCATAGTCTTTTCATAAAATTCGTAGTTCTTTCAGGGAAAGGATTTTGACCTCTGGCTGTGATTCTCCTTTAGATGGTCCCTCTCCTGCTTCTTTGTCTATGTTCTTGTCCCTCACCAGGCAGTCTGTTTTCTTGGAGCACTTCTGGTGGGTGGTGACTGGGGCCAACTGGACCACATTTCCTGTGTGCCTGGCCTGCTCAGTCGGTAGAGCATGAGACTCCTAATCTCAAGGTCATGGGTTCGTGTCCCATGTTGGGCGCCAATTATGCTGTCTCCGTTTAAGAGTCGGAGAGAGCAGGATTTTCTCTCTGTTGTACCCTACCCTCCCAGGGGAGGATTAAAAAATAAAGTGAATAGAGAAAAAGATGCTTTGCACAAAGTTGGAATTTAAGACTGCCACAAGTTTATTGAAGAACAACAGGGGAAAGGAAAAGGGAATTAATAAGGGACAAAAAATATTTAACTATATACAAAACCCGATCCCAGTAGTCCCGAGTGGAAGAGTCTGACCAGTGCCTAGTGGCTGCTGCACCTGCTGTGACTTGGCACCAGGGATCGCAGTGGTGCCAGGGAGCAGGTTGTGGTGGATGCTGCCGAGCATGTGGAGCTAGGCCCAGCCGTCCCTGAGATACAACAGGAAGCCCAGGAAGCCAGGAAAAGCCTGCAAAAACCTTGGACCTCTTCATTTTTTTATAGACTGTGGCCAGAAAGGAGAGGGAACAGTACTGATCTTGAACCCCCCCTAGGGTCCTACAGATACCACCTGTCCTTCCCTTTTACGCTGTTAACCCTTAAACCATAACATTTGGAATTATGTCATCATGCATGATAGAGTCCTGTTTTCTTGGAGATGGCTGAACAACTGCCTGCTGAATGGAAATATTGAATTAATTTATTACTTTGCTTTGCTTGTGTGCATAGCTTTTGCTTTCCCTATTAAACTGTCTTTATCTCAACCCATGTGTTTTTTAAGTTTTACTCTTCTGATTCTCTTCCTCATCCCACTGGGGAGTGTGTCAGAGAGCAACTATGTGGTGCTTAGCTGCCTACCAGGGTTAACCCACAATACCTCCAAACCAAAAATCACTGTGACTTACAAAGTCTTGTGTTGATGAAAAGGTGTCCATTTTCCCCTTCTTTCTGATGTGATATTTGCATTAAGAAGGATGCTGCATCATCAGTGCTGTAAGTGACAACAAATTTCAAGGGACCTATAGACATGGAAGAAGGTTTAACATTTTACATCACAATCGTAGTTTGCCAGACTTCCTTTTATTTTTAATCCAAAGGAAAAAAGGAAAATTTATGTCCACACCAAACTAAGAAAAGTAACAGACTTGTCATGCCCTAGCTGCATCTCAAAGATTAAATGAATCATTCAAGTTCTTACATTGTTTTAAAGTTTGTTTCTTTTCTTTAGACAAACATGTATGAGAAACCAAAAAGCAGATTCCATATAAGTCATCTCTTTCAGCCTTATCTAAACAGGAGCAAACGCTCTTAAAACAGTAAATTTATTATTTCTTCCTGACTTTTAGGAACTATTTTATTCCTTCTGGTTTTAATAAATTTGCTTTAACTTTACTATCAGACAGAGTAGTAGAGAGCTCCAGGCTCATGCAATAATACAAAGAGACTGATAAAAGCTTAATTTATGCAGGAGACTGCCTTAGTAGAGTCCATTGCAGAATCACAGTCTACATGCCTCCAAATTTTAAAAGCCACAGAATAGCAGAAATAAGCATTTTTCCATTATTCTGCTGAATACAGCAATTCATTGTCTGAATTATAGCAACACTGTTTGTATTTTAATTATATGTAACATTTTCTAATGATAAAGCAGACATTCATAAACTCCTTAGACATGTTAGATAAATCAACTGGAAAACATTCTATGCCATCAAATGATCTAAACTTGAAAATTCATAAAATAGAGTGTTTTGTATCACTGTAGAGAAAGTCATTCATTTTTCTACCAGTCAGTATGCCATAGGTTTTTTTCTTGAAATTGAAAGACTATGATGTTTATCAACATGCAATGGTGTTCATTCATTACATTGTTTTTTATTATGGGTTCCCACAATTTGGAATAATTACAAAAGAAACAACAGAAACAGATTTTTGATTGTTCATTGTTTGTGGCATCTGTAGGAAATATGTTGGCTTGATATCAACTGTTAACAAGCTTTATTTAAAATTAAGAGAAAAACAGTTGCAAACTATAAACATTGTCTATAATGGAGCTTTGTACTTTACATAATTATATTTTTTGAAAGAAAGGATGCAGGCTTGGTGTGACTTCAGTTTTTCTATTAGAAAATATTCAACTGTCTCCTTCCCTTGGTACCAGCTGCGCTGTGCTTTGTATGAGATCACTGTGCTTAATTTCAACAGCCTGCAGAGAGAGTTTATTTTTTAAGTGCTGTCTTTTGCAGATGTGCCAAGGGAAAGATAATTTTGGTCTCTCTAATCATATGCAGAAAGCTAGTCCTGTTCTGAATCTTTACTTCACATGGTGTTTCCAGAGTAGTACTGTATAGAAGTCATAGTTTCAAATTAAAGTACATTTTAAGTCAGTCTGTTTCCCATAAGAATGCTCTAAAAGTACTTGGAATTTGTACTAAGTATTAATATTTTTTTACTCAAGAGTGTACTAAATACTATATGAACAGAATGTATTTGCAAATACAAAATCAATATTTTAAAAAACTGTATTAAAGGTTGATGACAGGAATATAAATTTTTTCTCAACAAAACTTTTAGATTAAAAAAACCCTCTTATCATCATCAAGAACTTTGGGCACTGAGCCCAGCTCTACAGTGAATATGACAGAACAAATTTTCCTTTTCCAAGGTAGGTTCTGATCTTGCTATTTTAAATTAGACTAAGTGCCCATGGAATAAAGTCTATGAATTTGTAAACCTTAAACTGTCCCTGCTTATGTGAAGGAATAGTGCATTAGTTTCGTCATCACAGATGCTCAAGAACAAGCCCAAAGTTTTATTTCTTGTTTCTATTAAAACAAGGGATAGTCTTTGAAGTAATGTCCCTTGGAACTACCATTCTATCCTGTGAATTTTAGACAGAGGTTTTAAATTTCTGCCTTGGCAGTACAGATGCTCAATTATATAATTTTTACTCCCAAACTTTACTCATTTTTAAAATTAAAGTCTCCTTATTAAACTGAAAATCAATTTTAGATTAGTTTATTCCCAAAGTTTTGGAGAAATAATTGACAAAGTATTAATTAATAAATTAACTAATTTGTCTAATTGGCAAAGCATTTAAGATATTTGAGATATAAACTATCATTTTTCATTGAATAAAATAATAACTAGTAACAAAACGTAAAATGTACTAAGATTAAAATAATCTCAGTGTGTAAATTTTTTTATTGCAAATAATATTTCTGATACTATCTTTGTTTTCTGTGAAGGTAAATTAGTTACTTATTTTATTAATGACAATAAAACTTCTGTGGAGTGTATATAACTGTGGATGGAAAGGATTCAAAGTGATCTAGCTAAGATAACAAAAACAGATTAGACTGAATAAAGGGACAGCAAAGATTCAGTCAATTTTATTGTATGGATCAGAGAGCAAGAAAGACCCACATCTAACAGCAAAAAACCAGAAAGCCAGATGAATTTATGATATAAGTACAGATAGCAGCAGTAAATAAGACCATATATAAAATGCACCACAATCATAAAATCATTATGTGAAAAGACTACATTAATTTGTGCAACATCAACGGCAGAAGATAAAGTAAGCTTTCTAATCTTCAAATATTATTTGTGCCTTGAATGAAGGAGTGGAGAAACAATGAGACTATTTTTAATGTTAATCCTTTCTTAAAGGATTAGAAAGTCAAACTAGCAGAGCATATCCTGACTATTTCTTAGAGCGAGCCTTTAATCACATTATAATGCCACTGAATGTAGCTTAGTCTGGTGCTTATTTACTTATAAATAAATGCCTGCAATACATGTGTCACTGACAATATCCTTATTGCTAGGCATCAACACTAGAATATACAACTAATGATGTTTCAAGACTGAAGCAGTTGGGAAGTGTCCTGAACATAGTCTCCAATGAGTAATATCTGAGAAAACAGATTGCAGAGAGGGGAAAAAAAACAAACTAGTATTTAATTACCTATAATTGGGAAAAGTGCTAGAATGACAAAGCTGAGGCATCTATGGACGTTAGTGATACATAGATTAATCATTGAGAAATTTTCTGTAAATAGAAGTCTCCTCTGCATTTATTACTTTTCAGAAGGTTATTTTCAAAAGGTTTCAAAGGTTATTACTTTTTCTAAGGGAAGTGATATATGAAAAACACGTATTTCAGTAACACTAAAATAGAGTTCATATGGAAAGCTTACCTCTCAAACAGTATAAAGTGATAAAAGTATGCCACTTATTAACTGGTGTTTGGAAATATTTTCTTCAAATACTTATTTTCCTTGTCAAATATGGATTCAGTGAAACATATACATTTTAAATTGAAACATAGCTGGCAAATATTTTTATTTTTTTTTAGTCTAGGTATCTGTTGTTATAATGCAGCAACCACATAACAATAGGTAAGTAATCAGGTCAGTCATGGTAGCTGAGAAGATTTGAGTTCAAAGCCCTAGTCCAGTTTTGGCAGAAGAGGTATTTTATTCTGAATCCTATAGAGATGCCACCATTAATGTCATGTTATCCACCATTCTATGGCATAGCACCATTATTATGCAGAAAAAAAGTTTGAAATATCTTAGTTTTATTCAAGAGTTAAACAAAAATATTTGAAGTCTTGCAAATTATTCTCTTCCAGGCTCAGTAATAACCTGGAGGTGTTCTTATAAAATTAATTCACTTCTCGTTGAGGACTAAACTGTTACTGTGTCACAAGGAGACCATTGATTTCAAAGGGTTTGACAGTAACATAAATAGTTAGTGAAACAGCTATGAGATGCCACAAAACCCAGCAGATCAGACTATGTATGTGTAAGTAGACTATACATATTACCTGTAATCAATATAAAGAGCTATTTGAACCAGCTTTCTATACACCATCATTACTTAATGGAGCTAAGACACGCTTCATGCCAAATTGTGTAACAGTGTAGACAGTTCATTCAGAAGAGGCTATGCAGAACGTCATGCAGGCTAGAAGATGTGTTAAAGTCTTACTCTGAAGGGTGACATCTGGCACCACTGATCTACAATAGTTGAACATGTACTGTTGAACAGTCATCACATGACTGATGCTTTAAATCCCCTGTGTGCCATTTTCAGATAATCAGGACATTCCAGGGGACATAAAGTCTCTCTTGATAGTTCTGAATTGCTTCATTTCAGCATCATTCAATCATACTCGGAATAATAGAAATGGGTGATGTTCTGCAGGCTTTTCTCTGTGGCCTTTTCGTGACATCATATTTGTGACCTCACAGCAGGCAACAAGCTTCTCTACAGATATTGTCTGGGTGACAAATGAGCTCTTCGGTGCCTCTCAGCAGGGAGTCTCCAATTACTATCACATCCTAGATATTTTTCTCATGGCACTGGGTCTAATATGGGTGAGTGTTTGGACCAACTTTGCATGGTTGGTCTTTCCTGAGTATTGACTGTTACTCACTCTCTCATAATTTTCCAGCTCCAGGGGTTCATATCTGTTATGTAGGGGCACTTCTAGGGGGAGGGGATGATTCCTCCTCATGTCCCAAGAAGAGACATGAGTCCAGTTGTCTTGGTTCCATAAGTTAATTGAATCTGTCACCTCAGGGTTGAAAGCAAGATTACCTTCCCTTTGCAAAGTTTGAAAGCAGGGCTGTTGCTCAGCTTGTGACATTTTTTGATTTGATGGGTGGACACAGTGGATAAGGAGTTAGCTGGATGGTCTCACTCAGAGTTATGGTCAACAGCTTGATGTCTGAGTGTACACCAGAGATGAATGAGGTCCTTCAGAGGTCCATACTGAGACCAGTATTATTTAACATCTTTGTATGGGAGACCAAGTGCACCCTCAGAAAAATTGACACCAAGCTAAGTAGTGTGGTTCATATTGTAGAGGGAATGGCAGAAGGGATGCCATCTAAAGGTACCTTGACAGGCTAGAAATGTGAGCCCCTGTGAACCTCATGAAGTTCAACAAGTCAAACTGTAAGATCTTGTGAGACACTAGATACAGTACTGTGTCCAGCTCTGGGGCTCCCAGAATAGGAAGGACATGGACCTGCTTAAGTGGGCCCAGAGGAGGGCCATGAAGATGATCAGAGGACTGAAACATCCATTGTATGAGGACAGGCAGAAAGAGTTGGGGCTGTTCAGCCTGGAGAAAAGAATGGTTTATGTTGACATTATAGCAGCCTTCCAGTACTTAAAGGGAGCCTACAGGAAAGAAAGAGGGACTCTTTATCAGGAAGTGTAGTGATAGGATGAGGGGGTAACAGTTTTAGACTGAAACAGAGGGTAGATTTAGATTTAGATACAAGGAAGGAATTATTTACTGTGAGGGTAGTGAGACACTGAAATTGTGGATGCCACCTCCCTGGAAGTGTTCAAGGCTGATGTTCCTGCCCATTGAAGGAGTTTGAACTAGATGATCTTTAAGGTTCATTCCAACACAAACTATTCTATGATTCTATGATTCCCTGACAGATAATCAAAAACAACATTAAAATGTACAGAAGGTTTTGTAAGTCTACTCTGGGATTGTCTCTTTAAGAACAAATATAGCTCCTGTGTTTTTGTAGTACGTTTATACCTCAGACTTTATGTGGAGGAGAAAAGACACAATAGTAAAGTGACTCTGTTAACAAGCTCTCACTTTTAACAATATATCTTAGTGTGATTATCGTTTACTTACTTCCCAGTGTATCTTGCCAGCTGTATGAAGGATCTAAGAGGTATTTTTACCCATTTGCGGGGTCACAAGAAATCACCAGAATTGCATAAAAAATAATAGTTCCAATTCTACACAGTAAATTCTGAGGTACCTTACCTGATGCTGAAGAAATGGAGAACTAACGGCAGTGCTCTTCCCTGGGTTATAAAGCTAACCATGGAGAGTTATACCCTCACATGAAGGGTTTATACCCTACATGAACATCTTTTTAAAATTATCATTATTTCTAAGAAATATCATAACACATAGTCAAAGAGAATACAGGTTTAATACTGACTTCAATGGGTGATTAAATACCCAGAGGGAGAGGATTTTATCTATTAGAAAAGAATGAGTACATAAATTTTTTAATATCTATAATCTACTGGCTAGCGTAATATGTCTCAAGGATTATTCTTCAGAAATCAGCTTCTTTACATTGAAGTCACAAAATCATTAAGGTTGGAAAAGAGCTCTTCAGCTCATCTTGTCCAGCTCCTCTGCTTCAAGGAGAGGCAGCTATAGCAGGCTGTTTGGGACTGTGTCGTCTTGGGTTTTGAGTATCTTCACAGTTGGAGACAACACAAAGTCTCTGGGAAACCTGTTCCAACTCTGACTACTCTCAGAGTGAAAAAAGTGTTTTCTTGCATTCAGACGGAATTTCCTGATTTTTAATTTATGCCCATTGCCTCTTGTCCTGCTGGTGGTACTTACTGAGAAGATTCTGACTCCCTCTTCTTCATTGTATTGGGTTTTCTGTGAGGGGGTTTTTGGTTGTGTCTTTGGTAATGGGGGAGGGCTACGGAGATGGCCCTTTAAGAAGCTACCTGAAAAGCTCCCCTTTTGCCTTTTGTCAGATTCACCTCTGACCAGGGCCAAGCCAAACAACACCCCTGCAAATGCATGTATTTAAGGGGGATGCAGGGCATGCCTCTCTCTCTCTGGGAACAACTTATCATTCAGCTTGTCAAACCGGGTTTTTATGTCAGCCCTGTCAGTTTTAATGTTGGTTTGGATGTCCTCTAGTGTCTTTTCCATGGCTGCAATGTGGAAGTGTATGTTGTGAACAACAGTGTCTTCAAATTGCCTGAGCTGAGTAGCAAACTCACCCACAGTTTTCAGTGTTTCATCTTCTGCCCCAAAAAGCCTTCCTGGCTAAATGTTGGAATACTTAGGAGGGGGACTCTGTATAAACTTCTTCAACAGAGAACCTTGGCATGGTACTTGGTCAGGATCTGCAAGTGTTTGCTCATCATAGATTACCTGTCGGAGAGCCACATCTCTGAAATATCTGACGCACTGCTCTATAGTGTTCCATTTAGTAAAACTACATTCTGTATCCTCTTTACGAGGATATCTTCTCTTTAGAGCTGTTATGAGACATTCCCACAGATTTCAAGTGCAGATCAGCCTTTCTCTCAGCCTTTTTGAGAGATGCTTCAGTCTCTTCATCATCTTCATTTCCCTTAAATGGACCCACTTCAATTTATGTCTGTCTTGCACTGGTAACGGTACTCCAGGTGTGGCCTCACCAGTGCTGAGCAAAGGGGTAGGACCTGCTGGCAGCACTGCATTATGTTGGAGACTTCTGGCCTTTTTTGCTGCAAGAGTGCATTGCTGACTCATTATCCCCAAGAGACTTCACTGCAAAGGTTGAGTTGAGAGGAGCAACAAGGCTGTGGTTCCAGAAAGCTAAAGCATCTTCTAACAAGCATGATCAGCTGCTCCCTGAGTGGAGAGGATAAAGCACCCTTTAGCCAGTGCTTGGGAGAGACCTATATAATAGCCAGGCATAGAGCACAGCTCCTAGAGGCAGCCAACAATGCAGCAGTTTGTGCCCTGAGTCTCATGGACGACTTAAACCACCCTGATATCTTCTGGAGGGACTACACAGCAGGACATAGGCAAGCCAGGAGGTTCCTGGAGTGCAGTCCTCCACCATTCATCCCAGTTTTGCATTCTCTGCTTTCTCAGCTCACCTATGATAGCATTATGTAAGACATTATCAAAGGCTTTACTAAAGTCAAACAACATCCACTGCTACCTTTTCATCTACTAGTCACCTCATTGGTTAAACAGGATTGTCCCCTTGTAAATACATGCTCATTACTCCCACTCACCTTCTTGTCCTTCATATGTTTGTAAATGTTTTCCAGGACTACTTATGCCACTATATTTCCAGGGACTGAGGTGAGGCTGAACAGTCTTTGGTTTTCTGAGTCTTTCTCCTTGATATTAGTGGTGACATTTGTTCTCTTCCAGGCTTATCAATCCATTTCCAGTCACCATGACCATTCAGAGATAAACAAGAGACCTCACAACGGTCTTCACAATGGTTCCACCAAGGCCTTCCTTGCTGCAGACTTTCACTCATGTCTCTGGGGCCTGGGATTCGTGAAGGCAGATCTTAACAGGAAAACCTGAGGCCAAGAAAGTATTTAGTACCTTGGCTTTTTCTGTGTCATTTGTCAGCCATTTCCCTTCCCCATTCAGCAGCAGGACCATGTTTTCCCTCATTTCCCTTTTACTTTTTATGTATTTGCAGAATCCTTTCCTGTTGCCTTTCGGATTCCTCACCAAATTCAACTCCAGGTCTACCTTTACAGAACTGCAGTCTGCTGTCCCTTGGTTTGTTGCTTATTTAAAAGACAAAGCCAATTAACCAAATATATGAAGGAATTGTACATTAGTCTCATACTAAAAAATGAAAAAACCTTCTAAAAATCTATAATATTTTTCAGTGTATATGTAAAAAAAATATAATTTTTTCTTACTTCTTTGCTACTCCTCACTTTCACAGATTTCAGGACTTGTCACATGTTTATATATTTATTTTTTATTCAAAGGAATGTTACACAAATGACTGACCTCTCTTTGAAAAAAAGGGTTTACCTGGGGTAAATTTTAGTCTAGAACACATCCAAAGGGTTGTCTAAATTCTCACAAACAGATCTACAACAACAGACTGGTGTCAGTACCTTACATTTTTTTCAGAGGTACATGTAAGCAAAAAAAAAGCAAACCAATCTTGCTTCAAACTGAGTGTTTTAATCACCAGCTGTCTAAGACTACTAAACTATACATTTTCCAAGGAAAGATTATAGTGTAAAGAGCCCTAATCCCCATACCACCTCCAGATTCTCATGAATTAATGCATAAGTTCATAAATAATTTACATACTCAAACCACTGTCTAAACTAATGTTCAGTCATTTGCTTGCATCCCTATGGGTATCTGAGTGTTCACTCAGATTTCTTTAATTACTAGTCATCAACATCAGAAGGAACATTGAACTCTCACTCCCCTCTCCCCATATATATATATACAACACACAGATAAAATTTTAGTAAAACCAAATGAACGGATGGATTCAAAGTATGGACTGCATTTTTATTATTTCATGAAATAACACTTACTAATTATTGAAAGGTAAATGTTAAGGGTTATATTCTAATGACAAAAAAGATAACAATACTTAGAGTATTATTTTTTTTTCTGTAATTTTTACCATTACAACTACAGTGGTATTTTTCACATTTTTCTGTAATTTTTTAGTGGTCAGTGGTATAGTATTCTCTACTAGTTTTCACATTTCATGGTATCTGATAATTAAGGACATATCCATCAGTGTTCAATTATTCAGTTCTCTGGAAGATGTAATACATTAGGCAGCTTATGATATTGGCAGGCACTGTTTCATTGAATGTCTTTACAAAGAGTAACAAGACCAATTCTTTGTACCCAGTTGCATTGTCAAAGGCTAGAAGAGATTTTGTGACCTTAACATAAGTTTTATTGTCTCTTTCAGGTTGCAGAGGAAATTTCAAGTCCTGGAGAGAAGTAGAATTTCAGGTGATTTCCTTTTTTTAACATCTATTACATGACTTAGGCATCTCTACACAGTTAGTGTTATTTTCAGGCATCAAATTCTTACACATTTACAAGGTAGGCTGAAAAAGAAAACTAACTAAATAAACATTCTCTCCTCTTTCCATGATCTGTCAAGGAATGATTTTATTTTTCTTTTTAAGTAAAATAAAATAATATAAAGCACTTCTTAGAGTTTAATAAAATGTCTGAGCTTGTTCAGGAAATTTAATTTGAAACCACAGATAACTACAGTCTGTCCTGTGAGACAGAGTGAAGGAAGTCAGTGGATACTTAAAGAGATGGGAGTTTTTCAGATGGAAAAATAAAGCAGTTGATATTAAGGCCTACATTCAGGTTTTTAATCCACAAAACACTATCCAACTAGGAAATGTATTCTTCTGACATGACTGCTATTGTAACCTCCACACTGAGACTGATGCCTACATAGAGGTGATTAATAATACAGTAAAAAATTTACAATCTGCAGCAAACAGGTTGTGTCTTGCAGCAGATAATTTTGCATTTATCAAATGTGTAATAAACATAAAATTCATACTTACGAAATAATTGTAAAGTTTTTTTTTCTCTACTTGCTTTTGTTGACATTACTACTGCACATTGTCATCTTTCTTAGACTGATGCAGTAAACACCCATAGGTACATTCTTCTTATTACTTTGTTAGTAATGCTTTGCTTTAGGCAGTCCAAAGTCTGCAAGAAAATATATATAAAAGTAGATTTTTTTTGATCTCTTCAAGGTCACAGCTAGTGTTATGTTCAAGAGTAGGAAGGTGAAGAAGCTTATTCATATCCTGTTTTAGAAGTTTTACAATTATACTACAAATATGGAGGATACCTAAAGGTTTTCAGGCTTAATAATACAAAAAATTATCTAGCATTAAGTCAGTGTATTTTGAAATTTAAACTGTTATCTTATTATTATAAGACTAAAACCAATAATGTGAGGTTCTGAAATCTTTCATACACTTAAATCTTGTTCTGATGTACAAACACAGATTTTCCTGCTAGTGATATTGTATAAATCACAAGTGACTACCAGTATCAGTGGAATTACTCTGGCATAAAGTCGGTGGAGATCAGAATGATCAACTTACCAGGAAAAAATTACTATGTATAAATGTATACATGTCTCTGTGTGTGTACCATACAAATATTGATTGTATATAACGACTCTCATGTATATAAAGTATCTATCTAGACTGTATAATTTTGTTGAAATTATGAGTAAATAGAATTGAGTCTGAATAGACTGGTAATATATAACATTTTCCACTATTATCTCTATTCCGTGGGTCTCTATACTGCTATACTCCCAGGCTGAGACCCTCAATGGCACTTGTCATAATTTGTGTCTGCTAGTTTAGGGAAAAGAGAATTTCCCAGTATGTTCATTGCTGACATTGATTGCTGAAAACCATGATAGTGGTGAAATACTAACTGCCATATGTTTTCCAGGAATGTCTTTGTTAAAATTCTACAGTAAGTATATAAATAATGAAATCCAACTTCTATCTACAAATTCACAAATTTAATCTGATACATTGCTAAACAGAGATCCCAATTTGTTCTATATGTTCTCTGATAAAGATATTGCAGAACAAATTCAAGCCCAAAGCTTATCCACTTTTGTCAGTTAGGGATGTAGTAGATCTAGAAACACTGGTAGTAACAGAAAAATATCTCAGGTCTTTTGAAAGACTTCTTTTTGCCACATAAGTTGTCAAGCATGACTCAACATCTACACAAACACGAAATTTTATGCTACATAGTCTCTCATCATAGCTCAACTAATACTGCAACATAGATAACGTTTGTGTACCTTCTTTTGATTGCCAGATATTAACTAACTAAAAAGACTGCAAAATTAATTTTACTTGTATGCATTAAAACATTTTTAAAACACACTTTTCTAAGAAATGAACATTAAAAAGAACATTAAAAGAACTTACTTTTTAGTTAGTCACAGTTTTGAAGATGTTTTGAAGATCTATGTGCTTTGTTTATATTAATAATGATTAAATAAGTCTTGTTAGCATCACTAAAATTTAGGCCTTGCATAAGTATTTAAACTTATGTAGTGTGTATGGTAATGGACTCTGAAAAGCAACTTTATTGATTTTCACTTTGTTATTTTAGCTTTACTACCAAGTAAATGGGATTACAGCTTGACTCACAATTTACGATGTTTAAATCTGTATTTGTATTATGGAAATTCTTATATTTCAAACAGCATATTGGAGTATTTCAAAACCTTTACCCATGGGGATTGCAATTTTATTTCCTTTAATTTTCCAATTAAATAAATTACATCGAATTGTCAGTGCTCATGGGAATACACTTGTTAACTGTAATACTGCATATTTTTATTGTCTCTTAGGAGTTAGAAATTTTGAGATATCTTCATTAATATTCACAAAGTCCAGTAGCTTCCTGGATCCTTCTCATACAAAAAGACTAAGGAAGGCCATACAGAGAGGTGAACCAGAGAAAATTAATTTATTTTCAAGAAAGGGAAAAAGAAACACTTCTTCTAAATCTTGTCTTCAAAATCATAGTTACGAAGTACCTAGCTTTATATTGACCAAGTGGGCTCAGCACTCATTTTAGAAAGTAATAATGAAGAACTGAAGTCCATTATTAAATAGTCAGAAGAATACAATTTATAAACACTTTGTAGTTTCCTAGAGTAGTTGATTAGATTCTATGCAGAAAATTATAATTAATCTGTGGAAGTTTTATAGACTTTAAAAAGATATAAACATAAATTAGAACTACTTCAAAAATAATGACATATATGGCTTATTGACAAGGCTAAAATATTAAGAGTGGCCTTGAACTTGGCTGGCTGCCATATAACCACTCATCCACTGTTTCATTCTACCTCCTTAACAGGACAGAGGGAGAAAATTAGATGGAAAACTCATAGGTTAGATAGAAACAGAAAGACCACTTACCAATTACTGTCACAGGCAAAACAGACTTCAGGAAAATCAATCTAACTAATTGCCAATTAAAAATAGAGTTGGTTAGTGATAAATAAAGACAAAAAAGTAAGACACCTTCCCCTACCGTCCCCTTTTCTCCAGTCTCAATTCCAGTCCTTCATTCCCAACTCCTCCCATCCCAAGTGATACAGGAGGACAGTGAGTGAGGGACTGGGGTCAGCCCATAACAGTACATTTCTGGCACTACCTTCCCTCCTATTTGCTCTTACATGGGTCCTTCCCATGGACAGTAGTCATCAGGAAAAACTTGCACCAGCATGTATTCTGCACAGGCAGCAGTTCTTTCAAGGAATATCCACCTGCTCTGGTCTTGAGTTCTCCATGGGCTACAGTGCTGATACTTGAGTCACCATAGTCCTTTTCACAGTTTGCAGAGGAATCTCTGCTCCAGCACTTGGAGGATCTCTTCATCTTCTTTTTTATGACCTTGGTGTCTGCTTGAATGTTTATCATACCTGTTTTCTCACTCCTCACTGCCTGTGCAGCAGTTTACTCTTTTTTAAACACATTTTCCCAGAGGTACCACACACTTGACTAATGGTTTCAGATATGTCTTGTGGTGGGTCCATTGCAGAAATGGCTGGAACAGGTCATGTCCAGTGCAGGGCAGTCCCTGGCCTCTTCTCACAGAGGCTACCATTGCAGCCCCTGCCAGCTGCCAACATCTTGACACTTAAATCCAACACAAAGTGTGTGTTTTTATTCATAGTAAGAGTTGGCTTTTCTGTTACGTTGTAATTAAACTGTTACAAGTATTTTGAGAAGGAAGTTTTTGTGACAAATACCTACATAATTTTGAACATCTAATCTAGTGGGATCCTGGTTATTTCATTCTCCAGAGAACCATTAATTTAATAAGAACTGTAGGCAATTTCCATAATAGTAATTTTACATTGGAACTAATAAAGAACTAGAGAAAGTTTAGTACTTGCAAAAATGCAAAGATTAGTGAAGCAAACCTGAAAATGTTACTGCTTTTCATATGAATGAATCTGTATTCAGTTTTCAAGACCATATTATTATTATTTTTTATTTTTAATAATTTAAAACACTGAAAAATTTTAAAAACAAATCATAACAAAATGAAACAAGGACTGTGTTCTATTAAAAAATAAGCCAAGATTTTAGTCTACATTGTTTTACTACATCTGCTTAACTACATAAAACTTCTGTGATTTTACAACATCACATGATATAATAGGCAACAGTCTTTACCAGAACTTTAACATAATTACATGGCTAAGGTGTAAACCTTAACTTTTGCTATAAAGAAGCTAGATATTTAAGCCAAGCTATCTCTGTAATCAGTGGTGTCTCCAAGAGGAACTCATTATATGCTAGTTAAAGTGCAAGGGTTAGATTGAAGGATTTGTGACAAATTAGTTTCTTTTAGCACAATGTCATTTTTTGCTGACCACAGAGAATTATAGAACAGTAGTGAAGACAAATATATACCTGACTTATACACATGATCTGTATGTAGCTAAATTTAAGTAAATTTAATTTAAAAATTGCATTAGGATAAACTGTAATATGTCCATTGCATTCAATGGATTTGGATTGCATAAAAATGTGGACTGCACACTGTAGGTTTTCTTTGAAATTACTGAAACTCTTATTTCTTCTTGACGGAATGAATCACAGAATCACAGAACGGTAGGGATTGGAAGGGACCTCAAAAGATCATCTAGTCCAATCCCCCTGCCGGAGCAGGAACACCTAGATGAGGTTACACAGGAAGGCGTCCAGGCGGGTTTTGAATGTCTCCAGAGAAGGAGACTCCACAACCTCTCTGGGCAGCCTGTTCCAGTGCTCTGTCACCCTCACTGAGAAGAAGTTTCTTCTCAAATTTAAGTGGAACCTCCTGTGTTCCAGCTTGTGCCCATTACCCCTTGTCCTATCATTGTTTGTCACCGAGAAGAGCCTGGCTCCATCCTCATGACACTCACCCTTTAAATATTTATAAACATGAATGAGGTCTCCCCTCAGTCTCCTCTTCTGCAAACTAAAGAGACCCAGCTCCCTCAGCCGTTCCTCATAAGGGAGATGCTTCACTCCCTTAATCATCTTTGTAGCCCTACGCTGGACTCTCTCCAGCAGTTCCCCGTCCTTCTTGAACTGAGGGGCCCAGAACTGGACACAATATTCCAGATGCGGTCTCACCAGGGCAGAATGATTACATAAGAAAACTAATTTTATACTTTAGCAAGGATTTGAAGACAGAGTTTTATATTTTTAGGAACTGTTAATAGTGCCTTTCTGAGATGCTACAATAGACAAAACTCCAAATACATGTATGGGAAGTATATTCTGAACTACCACTCTTTAAGTAAAAAAGACAGAAATCTGAATCATCAGTTTTAAGAAATGAAGTCAGTTTTGCAGTGGGAAGAAATGTGTCACTTAATAAAAAATAAGTATCTCATAATGAGAGAACCATATCTGTCTGTCATAACAGAACAGATGAACAATTGCATAGAAATACAAAATTTAAATTAACAATTGCAGATTTTGTATATAGGAATAGGAAAAAAGGATCCACTGTTGAAGAAATGAAATTTGAGGTAAAAAAAATGTCAAAATGTTAATACAGTAGAAGAAAATATGAAATATTTTTGTGAAGTTTCACTTAAAATATTTTTTCAGTTATGCACCCCATGGCTCATTCCAATGCAATTTCAGGGTTTATTTATTAATTAAATATATTTTTTTTTCTATTTTAAAATATAAACAAATATGTGTATGATTAATGTCCATATAAACTACAATGTTTGCAAATTCTGGAATGATCCCATGACCTGTATCAAAGCCTACTTATACTACAGGTACTAAGGAAATGGAAGAAAAAAAAAAAGGGGCTTTTTATCAGAACCCAGTATTAAAGACTTTCTCTTGCTGTTGAAAGAGTGCTAAATTTTTCTAGTTGATTTTCACCATCATAAAACTAATCCAGCCATCTAATTCACTGACTCATTCATCCTTATTGAAGCTAATTCAATTTCTATATTCAGAAAAGAAAATATTACTCGCCCCAGAGAATTTTAATACAAAATATTACATGAGAAGATTTCTCAGCATTTATGCAGATTTTGAAATAATGCCATGTTCTGTCCTGTTTTGATTGCATTCCTTAGATCAACTATTAGTCACATAAATGCTATTCAGAATAATGAACTTGCCATATCATGCTTGCTGAGAAAGTAAGGCATGTAATTTAGGAATTTTTGTAATTTAATCTTGAATACTTTAAAGAGGTTTTATATCTGCTTTTTCACCATGATGAACAGTGAAAAATTCCTCATTTCCCTTGTAATTATTCCACTAGTGCTTTTTCTTTCCTCATAGACACAATCACAACTTTTTCTTATAGGAATAATTTTACTTATTTTCCCTATAAGAATTTGTGTAATAGCTGTCATTAAGGAAATTTCTGAAATATGAGGGGCAAAGGAAAAAATTACTATTTAAAAAAGGTTCTTGATTGTGTTGGGTTTTCTGTGAGGGGTTTTTGGTTGTGTCTTTGATAACGGGGGAAGGGTTATGGAAGTGGCCCTTTAAGAAGCTACCTGAAAAGCTCCTCCATTGCCTTTGTCAGACCCACCTCTGACCAGGGCCAAGCCAATCAGTGCTCCTGTGAATTCATGTATTTAATGGGGGTGCAGGGCATGCTTCTCTCTCTCTGGCACCGGCCCTGACCAGCGCGGCTCCAGGTGCAGGTGGCGCAGCCCTGGCCTTGCCCGGCTGGGCTTGGCTGGCCCTGACTGCAACTTAAGCTTAAGCCCTACTGCAGTTAAATCCCAAAAAAGAAGAGAGAGAGAGCCGGGATCTCCAGAACCATCAGAAGAGACCTGATTCAGAGAAAGGAGTGGGGCTCGAGAGAACAGCTTTAAAGAACATCAAGGTTGGTTTAGAAGGAAAGAAAGGAGAGGGAAGAGGAGGAGGATACAGAACCCAAGTTTCTGCTTTGCAACCCGTGTTGAGAACTGGGTCGACTGATTGTATGTGTGGGAACTGTGACGATGAGCAGACCCAGATTGGAGTTTTGTGGACTTGGGCTGAAGCAGTTTTGTCTGTGAGGCAGACCCATATTGGACTTTTGAGGCCTTTTTTCTCCTATGGAAAGGAGGTCACATGGAAGCAGAGAGAGAGGCTGGGCGGAGTCTTTCCTACTCCTGAGAAGCACATAGCATGAAAACCGACTGCAACCTCAACTCTCATCCCCCTGTGCCTCAAGGCAAAGGGGGAGGGGGAAGGTGAAGAAACCAGGAAAAAAAGCTGAGCCCGGGAAGAAGGGAGGGGTGGGGGGAAAGTGTTTTTGATATTAAGACAAATATATGAAATAAGCTTTTTGCCAACATATCCATAATTTTGAAATTTGGCATACCCCAAATTTAAAATCTATACAATCTAGAAAACATCCCTGGCAAATGAGGATAGGAAGGATCTTCTTGACACATGTCTGTATTTTCCTAATTAAAGCTGTGCAAATCAAAATATTATATTACTAACTTACTGAGGTGAAGACCAAAAGAGTAAGATGCTTTTATTTATGAGGATAGTTAATGTATCCATTACACTCATTCGAAAGCATGAAACTCCTCATGAATCCAAGATCTTCTATTACTTCATTTCACAGTCAACATGAATCCAAGATCTCATGAATTTTATGGAAAACTTGCCAACTGACAATCTTTGGCTATCCAGTCTTTCTCTCCAGTTTTAAGGAAAGCTTGACCAAGCTATAGGTCTTCAAAATCTGTTACACAGAGAAATAGATCTTTTTGCATTGCAGTGTTTTATGTCCAAAATGAATAAGGTAAATTTAATTTTATACAAGAAAATTTAAAATACCCCATGCCTCATAGTACAAATGATCCACTATTTAACATTTCTATGAAGATATCTCAACTTTAACCTCAGAATTGGAAATCTAGATATTTACAGTCAACAGTTCCATGTTGCACAGCTCAGGACTAAGCATGTTCTTTTGATGCTTTTCAAAAGAAAATTTTTGTGTGTTTGTAATTTGTTTTGTTTTGTTTTTAAATTGTATTATGACAAGGTTATACTCTGCATGTCATACACAAACTTTATATAGGAAAAAAGGGAATATACTTTGATGAACTGCAAATCTCTGCTGTAGTTTTACCACTAATAACCAAAGAGCAATTTACATCATAAAAGATTTTATAATATATACATTTTTTTCAGAGATTGAAGAGTCTAAGGAAAAAAAATAAAGCCAAAGAATGCAATTTTAAAATAATTACAGTAAGCATTAAAATGTTTAATAGTATAATTTTTCCTATCCTCCTGTCTACAAATGAATCTGCCACATGAAATGAGTCCTTAAATGAATCCTTACAGAAAACCTTTAAAAATGGTGAAAAATAACTAAATTAAAAAACAAACAAACTAACAACAAAAAAGCTGAAAATTAACTGAAGTGGCTTTTTTTCCAAGCAATATTTCACCAGGTGGTGTTCTTTGAAAACATGCCAAAAATACCTTTTTTTAAATAAAATTAAAAAGGAATATTTTATTTTCTACATAAATTATGCAACCATAACCTGTGCTAACGTTAATTGTTATAACTCCAGATAAACAATAAACAACATAAAATAATAAAAAAAAGAAATCTGGAAGTTAATTGGATGAAGTCAGAGGGGAAAAAAATGTTAATAGGTTCAAATCTCTTCTTTTTGTTTGGCTGAACATCTGTAATTTGTTTAAAAATGGAACGCTGATTACACTGGAATCATTTCCACCTGTGCTAAGGCTGCTACAACTGTGCTCTTGTTCATTCGAAGATGCCATTCAAAATACTACCTTTAGCTCTGTAAAATCCCATTTGGTTTTAGATCTTGGCTATTTAAAAAAGCAGCTACCTAATTCAGTTCTATCTAAACCCTCTTTCTAAATCTTTATTCTGTAAAACTATGAAATAGCAGGTACAATCAAAAGCGTTTTAGACAGCATTCTATAAAACATCATGATTTTAGATATTCATTATTTTTGAAAATGCTGCTTTCAGACTTCAATGAATTTGAAAACATTTTTGAAACAGAATGTTTATTAAAACAAATATAATGTAGCAAACTATTGTGTATACAATGTTAATAGATTTAATATAAATATCTAATTTTTTTTAGCTTATTACTTGTAGTCCTTTTGGACCCTGCTTTTAAATCTGATAAATTCTCAGTAAGCAATATTATTAACTGAAGATAAGCCAAAACCAAGATGTCAAATAATCAGAAAGTTTACTGTTAATTTCTGTTGTAAAGTAATATTCCTTAGTATTCCTTAGATTATCTCCTCATAATTGCTTACTCCATAAATGTTGTATTGCAATACGTAGCTTCAACAAAGGTTAAATCTAGTTTGAGTATCTTTTTGTTTGGCCCTGTCAAGTGGCTAATCATGTAATTTACCATTATTGTATTTATAACCCATTATCATTCTTTTAGTACATGATCTGTACAGAATTGATAGAATTGTATCAAAGGTCATAGTCCAAATAGAATAATGTTTTGTATATTGAACATAATACAAAATAAGCAAGTAACTATATAAATAGTATTAAATAAAATACCTGCAGATGGTTTTCCTTCTTAAAAGTGTAATGACACAATTACCAGATAAAAAATCAGAATTCTAAGCTGAGAAATGTATGAACCAATAAAACATTAAGATAATACATATGGTCTGCTGAAATCAATTTTCTAATTTAAAAAAAAATAGTCTGGGAATAGTTACACATAT
>NW_010208101.1:21238-23010 GCF_000695765.1 Mesitornis unicolor
GAAAGACTCATCCTTTGTTATTATTTAAATATACAAATGTAAATAGAAAAAAAAATCTTGTTGGAGTCAGTGGCATTAGAGACTATTTTGTTGGAGAAAAGAAATTAGAAGTAATTATTGTAATGCATTATAAATATACTTAGCATTAAATATAATAACTTTCCTGTGGCAAGAATCTGTCCCTATTCCCATATACTGTGCCATTTGACCACTGAGAAAAGCTTCTTACTTATTATAGCTGAAAGCATTTTTTAATGGACAGAAAATGAGCTGGTCAGAATTCCTTAGAGGAAGAATACAGCAGAATACTGAATTTACAGTTGTTTGTGAGAAAGAGCCTATAAGTCACTGTGAAAACTTTAAGTCACTAATCTGCAAAAAGCTACAGTCATTGGCTCCGTTCTGTTTACCTAGTTAGGAAAGTTTTATAAAGCAGAAATTTAATTTGTAATATATTTTCTCTCTAATAGAATATTATTTGACTCTTTTAGTGATTGACTGATGAGTTTTCATATAAACATTTCTGTTGAAAAAATAGATGGGAGATGGCACATCCCCTGAACCATAGGTTGATAACCTTAGGACAAGCAGATGTTTGGGTGTTTCTGACTATGACTCATGCTCTCAGCAAACACATATGTTGTTCATTCATGGTCGTCTTGTTTCTACACTCTCAGCCATCTGTTAAAATGGCACCTTGCCTGTTAAAAAGCTGAATATATTGTTTTAAAGAGATGCAGAAATCAAGTAAATAAAGGATAAAAATACCTGAATAAACATCAAATATGTCTCTTTCCACTCAAAGTCTATCAATTTAAACTATATTGTGTCATATTCATCTTTAATTCTCTAAAACGTTTAAAAAATAGTAATTGAATAAAACAACCCTCACTGTAGTCTTTATGTTATTGAAAAAATATCCTATCATATTTAATTTATATATTACATTTTTGATCAACATTTATTATTTATAATCTCTTCAGCCAATGTCAACAGCTTTTTGATATAAAATATTGTCTTCAATGGAATTTGTGCATTTCACACAAGCTAAATACTATATTTAAAGTATTGTTTGTATTTCAACTTATTGAATCTTACAAAGCTTTACATTTCAAAATTCAAAAAACATTGTTCCCTAGCTTTTTCAGTATTTGAGAAAGAAGAAAATCAATAATAGCCTAAGACATTACAGCTCTTTTCAATCAATTGCTGAGAAGACAATGCTTCGTTTTGTGAGTTTCAGGTTTAACTATGCTAAAATGCAACCATGACCTACAGGCTGGATTACTGACATTCTTCAAAGCTAAATATGGAAATGCAAACCTATCAAAAACTGCAGCTAGTTTAGAACATAGCAATTTATTTATTGGTTTACCCTGATAGTGTTATCTTACTATCTGGAGATATTCTGACTGAACTGGATAAGCCCTCTCTGATAATATTTTCCTTTGAAGTTACTCCTAGAAGACATCCAGAAGTCCATTTCTGATTTAAATTATTCTATGAAGAACAGTTGTAAGAAGATAATGTTACAATAGCCTTGATAATCTTAAACTTGCTTTTCTATTAATAGTTTTACAGTTTTTATTGTATTTGAATGTTTAATAATAACTGGTAGATACACTCTTTTATAATTATTTCAGAGATACATATTTTTCAAAGCTTAGCAGTTTACATAGGAAACTTATTAGCTCAGGATTACATAATGGACCCATAGTTACAAAATGAATATATGTATCCTGGCTCTTCTCAGTGATAGCAAATGACAGGAC
>NW_010208102.1:0-22004 GCF_000695765.1 Mesitornis unicolor
AGTGCACCACAACGTGTGTGGATCCCTGCTGCCAGGGTGTGACCAAATGCACCACTGTGTGTGATCCCTGCTGCCAGGACGTGACTAAATGCATCACCACTACATGCGATCCCTGCTGCCAGGATGTGACCAAGTGCGTCACGACGTGTGTGGATCCCTGCTGCCAGGATGTGACTGAGTGCACCACCACCTGTGATCCCTGCCGCCAAGGGGTGACCAAGTGTGTCACCACGTGTGTGGATCCCTGCTGTCAGGACGTGACCAAGTGTGGCACCACATGCGTGCCGCCCTCCCAGCTGCCAGGACAGAGTGACCAAGTGCACCACCGTGTGTGATCCCTGCTGCCAGGGAGTGACCAAGTGTGCCACCGTGTGTGATCCCTGCTGCCAGAGAGTGACCAAGTGCACCACCGTGTGTGATCCCTGCTGCCAGGGAGTGACCAAGTGTGCCACCGTGTGTGATCCCTGCTGCCAGAGAGTGACCAAGTGCACCACCGTGTGTGATCCCTGCTGCCAGGGAGTGACCAAGTGTGCCACCGTGTGTGATCCCTGCTGCCAGAGAGTGACCAAGTGCACCACCGTGTGTGATCCCTGCTGCCAGGACGTGACCAAGTGTGCCACCGTATGTGATCCCTGCTGCCAAGGGGTGACCGAATGCACCACCACCTGTGTGGATCCCTGCTGCCAAGGAGTGACCAAGTGTGCCACCACATGTGTGGATCCCTGCTGTGAGCGTGTCCAGGCTGTGACCAAGTGTGTGGATTCCTGTCCCACCACCTGCGTTACAGGAGCCACCTCCCCGTGCATCGGTGTCTGCACCTGCACGTGTGGCCGGCACTATGCCATCACCTGCGCAGACGTCCGCTGTCGTAAGAGTGCTCGTTGAGGGGCTGCGTGTGGGGGCTCCAAGGGATCCCCCCCTCTGCAGAGCCATTGGCCTGTGGAGTCCCCAAAAGCTAAGAAACTAAAATGGTTTTCAGATCCCTAAGCCTGCCAGCATCTTCCTTTCATCTTTGATTTCCTAGTGCCCTTCCTGTCCTAGGAAGAGTAAATCCTCAAATGGTTTTCCTTACATTCTGCATCATTTTACTACATTTACGTCAAGTACAAAGCACTTCCTTGTAACACGTAACTCGCTGATTTTGTGCCCCCAGGAATAGTGCCTGGGAGAGAGATCCTGTAATTCTTATGGGCACTGATGTGGACGGAGGAATTTCCCCGTTTGTTCTTTCGTGCCGTCTTCTCCTTTCCTTTTATGAAGCAATAAAAACAAATATATCTTGGCATCAGGTGTCTGCAAGTGTTTCCTTCACTTTCGTGTTCCCCCAGACTCACAAATCCTCCTAATTTCTTCTGGAAAGCCTGATCGGACAGAGTGGCAGCTCCTGCTAGAGTGCATGGGAAGGTCTAAGGCAATGGCCAGGGACATGGGACTCATCTGGGATATCCCAGGTCATTACTGGGAGAGGGGATGCTGTGGATCACGAGGAAGCACCGTGCTGCCATGGTTTTCAAAATCCTTTGAAAACTCGACCATCTGCTGGAGGAGCTCAGGGCCAGCTCCCACAGACAGAAACAAAAATGTTCCCTTCTGAGCCATGGATAAATCAACAGCTAATGAGGGGAAGAGGAGCAGGGCTGGGAGGCTGTTTGTGCCTCATGGCTTTGTCACCTGTGTGGGTCCTATCTCAGTCTTTTGCAATCGACTTCTATTTCCTTATCTCTGGCGGTGATTGGGCAAGCCCCGTCAGCTGGGGAGACCGACGTGGATTTGCACACCACTGGATCCTGCAGAAATGTTATTAGCATTAGCAAGGTGTGTTGGACAATTTTGGTAACCCTCCGTGGACACCTGCAAAGAGGATCCCAGTGCTTTCCTCCTTAGCACCAGATTTGCTTGCAAATCTCTCCGTGGACACCTGCTAAGAGGATCCCAGTGCTTCCTCCTTAGCACCAGATTTGCTTGCAAATCGCTCGCTTAGGAGTGAACAACGTCCTTGGGGACTCAAAGCCACGCTGTCACTTGTGCCTAGGGTTGCGCTCTGCAGGTTTCCAGAGCAGAGGTGGTGCCGAAGGGAGGAGGGACAGGGCAGCGAGGGACACCAACCGACCTGGGTACAGCTCTGTCTGCAAGCACCCACCTCCAGGTCCTTCAAAGATGCCTCAGGGTACGCGGTCGGTGACGAACCTGCAATTATCGCTGTCTGGCTGCTCCTGGTAAAGGAGTCTGACCGATAATGGGGTGTGATAAATCGCACCCGATGGATGTGGCATCGCATGTGGGTTGGGGAGGTCTGGCCTTGCACAAATCACTCCTCCCTCACAACCCTTCCGTCTCTGTCCTCCTCAGCTTGGCTCTCGCTGCTGGTTGTGCAGCCCTGGCTGTGGTGGGTGTCTGGACTTCGGTTACTGCTGCAGGCATTGCCTAAGCACAAATGCAACACAATAGAAATACCAAACCTATCCGGGCTTCCTAATTCCCGCTCTGTGGAGGTCTCATTTGGCTCCAAAACTCCTTTAAAAGTCACTAAAATGTTCTGTGCAAGCAATGACTTCTTTTGCTTCTGGTCCCAAGTCAAACAGATCAATCTTCTGGGAAATAGGAAACTGTAGATGGAAAAAATGGCATTCAGGTAAGGTTTTTTCCTTAAACTGTTTCTCTGTAGCATCCCTCTGATGGTGTGGTTCATCTTGAATCCTCCTAATACGACCGTGGAAACTCAGATTTTTAAAAGGCCATTAGCAGAGAGCAGACAACTTCATTTCCAGGTGAACATCCCAAGTTTGTGCCTTAGGAAGAGAAACTTCCTCCCTGAACACCTTAATGTTTGTGCTATTGCTGTGGAACTGTTCTAACAATTTGGGAGAAAATTGCTATTTGGCATGACAAACACAGCAGGCCCACAGCTCTTACTCTGTCAGGCAATGTGTTCTGAGCCCTGCAAAGTACCCCTCAGAGATCAGGACATGCTTTTATTCAGTAATGTGAAAAATCCTAAGGAAAGCTAGATTCCCATTCTAAAATATGGGGAAAGCAAAGCAAATAACTGCAAAAAGGCAAAAGATAAAACAGATGACTTGGGTTTTTTTTTTTAAATAACCACAGCTAGTTCCTCTTTTGCAGATTTAATTGCACTCAGATGATCACTTATCATTCTTCATGGAGCACTCACCTTTCTGAGTAAACAGGAAAAGAGGTGGGATAGCGCCCGTATTTGGGTTCTTCTGGGCCCCAGAAGTAATGATCTAATTACTTGATCAAATAGTCCCTGGGGCACAGACTAGACAAGGCAATTGCTTCCATGTGAGGCTAATTGCATCCCACACTCAACCTCCTGGCATCTCAGCTATGCGATGATTTCCAAAACCGGAGATGGAGCAGGAACCTGATACCAAAACCCCTCCTGAAGCTGCCCTGGGTGCTGGATCCCGCAGGTCATTGTGGTAGGGGATGACACGAGGGGAAAGTCGGCTGTAATGAAGCCTCAGAATTGAAGATTTAATTACAACAATGTGCAGGGGAGTGGGCTGGGAAGGCCTTGGCATGCTGAGAATAGAGGGAAAATCCTTAATTTAAATGAAAAGGCTTTGCTCATCTACATGGGGTAGTGTACAATATGGGTGCTGCACATAAGCAAAATGAAATCCCTGGTGCTGGATGCCAAAGAGGAAGAAAACTTATTTAGGAGGCTTTTAGGTAAACCAAGGGATGCAAAGAAATCCCAAGGGGTCGTATGTTTAAAGCAAAGTTGAACACTTTATGTCGAGCAGTTGATGAAAACCAGCAGAAATCCAGTTGAACGCCCCAAAATTGTGCGTATCTAAATGGTTACATGGGGAAAAACTTCGGTTGGGGATGTTTCCATCAAAATTCATGGCTTCTGCACATCTTGAATTTCTCTGTTTTTGTTAACAATCACATCTCCATGACTGTGTGATGTTCCACGTCTGCAGGCAAAATTTTTACAGCTATAGGAAATGGCTTCAATTCTGATGTGCCTCCGTCTTTGACAGCTCTTGGTGATGAAGCACAAAACCTCTCTTGGGTTATTTGGATCCAAAAGTGTTGACCATGTTCTTTTTATACTGAACTCTTCAGAAATATTCTCCTGAGAACCAGAATATGGTGTGTTTAATTAAATAGATCCCAAAATGGTCAGATCTGGGGGAAAACCACATCTTTCCAGCTCTTTGCCAAAGGACATTGGCCAGGAAAGGGTTTTGCTGTGGGGTCCTGACTCACAGAGGTTAATGGGACAGGTCAAATGACCAAATTGCTCATAAATATAACAGAGATCCACAAATAAGCGTCAATTAAGAATAATCATCCAGACCTCTTACGTGCCCGCATATTACCAACAGAGATCAACTTATATTTCCTAAAATGTCCATCTCTTTCAGAAGTCGTTACAGTTTCTCGCTAATAAAATATAACAATAGGGTGTACAATAACCCACTATAGAAAGGGAGACGTTGAACCAGTCCTAAGTGTTGGTTTCAGAGATGAGCCCGGAGCCCTAGAGAAGCGTGAAGAACCGTACAAACCGGACTATGAGGAACTCCTTAGCAAGATAAGTGTTGGAGGCTCCTTCTGTGAGTGGACCTAAAAGTACTGGAGGTCATTTGCTTGCTCAGCATCACTCAGCGGGGTTAGCTCTGGGAGGAGAAGATGGGGAGAGATTAACCCGTCAAAATTAATATCACATACCTCAATCTGAGCTATTTGCTCTGTCTTCATTTTACGACCTGCAAGGTCTTTTTGGTGCAGTCGTGGGTGTTTCTACTCACCCCAAAGCAGAAGTTTAACACAAGCAAAATATGCTGCACAAGTCCCTACTTCTTCCTGTCATCCATAAAAGCCACCAGTAAAGCAGTGGGGAAAAACTGGACATGATGCACTCAGTTTGTGCCGTGAGGGAAAAGGAGTGGAAAAACCAAATGAACCATGAGGAGATGCTGGGAGGATGTAACGAGCACTGCAAATCTGTCAGCTTATGGGACTGGGACCGGAATTCCAGTTTCCTCATGTAAACTTTACACAGGAACCAGTGCTGATCCCTGTAAATCTCCAGTGGAGCTCCAGATCTCACTGCTCTGGCACTGAAAAATGCCTTCAAAATGCTCCTTTCCTTTGCCCTGAATGGCTCAAAGACGTCCTCAAAGTAACTGAGAAACTGAGTTGTGTTGCCATTGGCATTGCCAAGTGTGAATATTATCAATAGAGGATGGAGAGGAAGGGGTTGGGTGCATTTAATGGGTTAAAAGGAGTAAAAGATACCTCAGTAGTTTGTGGAAGTGATGATGGCCCACAGTAGGATCAGCTGTTTCTTACCATGAGAATTAGGACGTGGTATTTCTCACAGTAAATCAAATCAAGTGCCCATCTTCCCTAATGACAGCTATCCATTCTTATTGCACCCGAAAAACCCAAAGGTATCATTCAGACATTTATGGAAATAAGGAGATGAACATCTCCACACGTATTAAACCTTTTTTTTTTTTGAAAAGCAATTAATCCAGTGCCTGATTTCGGTTTAATTACTGCACCATTCCCATTGGGAACCGCATGACGTGTGTATTAAGTGGAAGCCGAATTTGCTCAGGATCACATGTTTTCCTGGAAGAGGATTTCCACCAAAAATTAGATATAAACAAACACGTAAAGCATGTATAGGTGGAGCCTCTACAGGTAGTTAGTGGTCAGGTCTCCATATCCCTGGGCTCCCTTGTTTCCGGAGATGACGCCATGCTAGCCATATAAAAAGGCTCGCATTTTGATGCTCACACAAGTGCATTTGACTTCTCACTCACTCGACTACATTGGTGGACCGGTAAGTCTTCCTTGGATTTATCAGGGAATAACGCGATGGCTTTATTACTTGTTCTGGTCAAAATGATATATTACTGGTGACACGAGAGCTTTGCTTCTGGTGTTTCTCTTCTAGGATTTGTCCTGGAATGGGAGAGAAGGCTTCTAACTCTTATTTAGAGTTTGCTTTTCCTTAAGTAGCTTGCAAATGTCCTGTCACCTCTTCGGAAACTGTGACTGTCTCTCATCCTCCTTCGTATTCTAGCTTCACTAATTTTTTCATACCTCATTAAGTCTGGAAATTAAATAAATTAATGGATGCTGCAGAGTAAGTCTTGGGACTTCAAAAGAGGTGGGTGGGAAGAAGAATTTTCTGCAGAATAGCTGAGGGCAAAGCTGCAGAAAATGAATCGGAAACAGGAGCTGCAAGCTCTGGGCCAGCCCTTCGCCTACGAAAGGGTGAGCCAGTTAATTCTGATCCAGCTCCAGTGAAGTACCACGATACACGGCTGGGATAGAGTCTTAATTCGTGGTCTTTGCACTTTATCCTCAGGGATTACCAGCTCAACATCTATGCAAAGGGGGAACTGAAGAAGTGACGGGCAAAAGTTGGGCCTGGAGCATCTGCTGATTTAATTAAGGAAATAAGGAAGTGAACTATTTCCATGTTACGGCTTCTACAAAGTTTAACTGTGTGCAATTCTATAAAACTCAAGTTTTATGGCTCTGGTCTTCCTAGTAGAGGTGCTTGCAGGTTCCCAAGCAAGGAAGGCATAATCTGGCAGTGTTAGTTGTATACGTCTCAATCCAGAAATCGTTCACACGTGTAATTTTTGACTAACAGTCCTTTTCTCAGTCTAACAGCCAACTTCTATAGTTGTTTCAAGAGCTCAGGTTGTGAACCGTGGCTTAGGAGGAAAGGACGAGTGCCCTGATTTTGTGTCTCTCGTTATCTTTGCCTCCAGCTTGACCACAACCTCAGGATGTCTTGCTACGAGCAGCGCAAGCAGCCCTGCGTGGCCCCTCCCGTTTGCGTGCAGCAGTGCACCAAGTGCGTGGAGCCCTGCGAGACGGTGTGCGTGGAGACCTGCAAGCCGGTGTGCGTAGACCCCTGCAACCCGGTGTGCGTGGAGACCTGCAAGAGGGTGTGCGTGGAGCCGTGCGTGGAGGTCTGCCCCACGCCCTGCGCCACCCAGTGCACCACCACCTGCACCACCCAGTGTGTGGATCCTTGTGTCACCCAGTGCGTGGATCCTTGTGTCACCCAGTGCACCACCCAGTGCGTGGAGCCCTGCAGCACCCAGTGCGTGGAGGTCTGTCCCCCTGTCTGCATTGACGCCTGCATAAAGCCGTGTGCCACTCCGTGCCAAACCCAGTGCGCCCAGCGCGTGCAGCCCTGCCAAGCCCCCTGCGTGGAGGTGTGCGCCAAGAAGTGCGTTGAAAAGTGCGAGACCGTGTGCTCTCGCCGGTGCTGAGCGCCTCTAATGCATGAGCCTTGATGCTTCGGTGCATTGCAACATCCATGGGCATCCACGGAATGAAACAAAGGTTACAGACCCACCGGCGACGTACCAAGACCACTCCTGACTTGCTTACACTGTGCTCTCTCTCTTTGTCTTGGAAAACTCTTCTCTGAGCTTTTCCAGCCTGTATTTTTGCTTCCTTCTATTACTGCTCTCTCAGCACCTTTCTCTTGGTACCTGCAGTTGGCTGATGTTGTACTGCTGGGCACCTTGGGAAATGATTTTGCAATGGCTGTGCTGTAAGCAGTTGACATTGGAAAATGTCTCCTCTTCTTTAATTCTCATCTTTTAAAGTCTATGTGCAGCAATAAAAATTGACCATCAATGGCATAATGTGTCATTTGTCTTTCTTTCATCTCCCCGTTTCCGTGTCTTTGGACCCAAGAACATCTTCCTGCAGTTTTCCATCTAAAAGCTGCTCTGGTTGTGGAGACAGATTCAATTCAAGACAGAAAGCACCGAGAAGTTCTTGCTGGGATTTTAATTATTTCTTAACAACATCGTGATGGAGACAATAATGCTGTTTGTGATGAATCCTTCCCATGACCCTCACTGACTAAAGACAGAAAGTAGGGGATTTTGCTTCAGGAGACGAATCTTTTTGTGGTTCAGGAACAGGTTGAAGCCCTGCAAGACTGCAGTTTTGTTGCCAGGTTTGCTGCAGACACTTCGTGTGGCTTTGGACAGGTCTCATTCTTGTTACCTACCTGTTCCCCGTTTGCTACAAGGAGAAGTCATATCCTGAGTGATAGAGCGGTTGGCATCTCAGGCTCATTAACATCTGGCTGCTACAATAATATTTTAATTCACTTCTAAATACATCATCTTTATTTGGAGTTGTAATTTTGAAGCCAAAGGAGGCTCATTGTTATCCCCATTTCCCATTGATTTTCAGACACAAGGCTCCCATTGTCTTCCATGTGACTCGTTTACCTCTGTCTACATCACAGCCACACAATTTCCATGTCTGGGATGTAGAGAATTGCTATCCACCTACCTTATCATTATGGCAAGGGTGGAGGACATCTAATCTGGAAAAGAAAAGAGTTATATTTAGGTGCGTGTAAACACTGTTACCAAATCAGCTTTTAATGAAACCTTACGTGCAGGTGTAAAGAGTTTGATGGCGGATTCCTTTTTGTGTTATTTCTGTCAACACCAAAAGGTGACACCATCAAACAGGAATAATGATAGGCAAAACACGTCTCAGGAAGGCAAACAAATTCTACTCCTGAACACGCCTTTCAGTTCAGACGGACAAAGCAGGGGTAGGTGGAGCAGACATTCAACGGCATGAAAATGAAGGGGGAGACCAGGAATGTGCACCTCTAATTCCTACTGTGGAGCGCAAACCTTTGGGGAATTCAGCAGTGAACTGTGCCATCAGTAACCTCACTAATAAGTGCTTGCTGCTGCCACACGTGCAGCGTCAGTGCCCGCTTTCAGGCATGGAAAAAGTCTTAGTCAGGAGGTCATATGCAGGTACTGACGAGATCCAGCCCATCGGTTAGTCACCTCTGACTGATCTCCAAGCACCTTCATCCAGCTCCCTCAGCCATTCAAAAGCTCCTCTCTTCCCTCCCTTTCTGCACGAGTGTTGCACCAGGAGCAGTAATCACAGGTGGGAGCGCGCGGCTCTGGAAACCACGGAGGAAGTGGTGGAAGGGACCTGTTGCGCTGTGCTCATCGCGCTTCCTGCACCTGTAGGAAAAGGTCTTGCAAAAACCCTGACGCATCGCTCTCCTATGCACCCGTGGTTGGTTCTGAGCATTCCTAAGATTATCCTGTATATTTCCAACAAATTAGAGACGTTTGGTCCCTATAAACCTCGGGGCCATTAGGACCCATGGTAAATCAGGAATGAGTGAGGGATGTTGATATGGGATGATGGTTTTTCCATCAGCATCTCCTGCTCTTCTGCACCCATGGAAGCCACGTCCATCATCTCTGTGTGTCACACATCTGTAATGGAGATGGGGCTGTAATTCACGGGGCTGAATGTGACCCCACAGGGCACAGCATTGAGGAAAACCCAAGGGAGGCTTGAGATACCTTTTCCATTAGAGCTAAAGACGAGGTTTCAGTTAAAACATTTTCTCTGTTCCTTCTTTGGAAAAATTTCAAGGGGATCAACCTTTTTCTGAAGCAGGGATCCATCCTCAGAAAAGAGAAATTTGGCCACAACTTCAGCAAGCCAAGCTTGTAAAATAAGAAGTTTTAGTTGCTTCGGTGAAAAACTACTTGAAAGTACAAGCAAAAAAAAATAAGGGGAAAGCTTTCTTATTTCTTGATAATAGAAAATGTTTCGTTCCCCTTTGGGGGAAGGAAACTAGAGAAGGACCAAAGCAAAAACCAAAAACCCAGGCTGCCAATCCCAGACCTGCTGCCCTTCCCAGGAGCCAGGATGCAGCACACAGATCGCCCCCACCCACCCAAATCTGTGCCAGCTGGGATCCGTCCTGGTGATCGCAGACAAATCAGGAAACACCTAAACTTTATGCAAACACCTTCTGCTCTGGAGTGGATCTGAGCCATCTCTCTACTCAGACCTCATTTGTGGGATCTTTGCCCAGCGTCGGGACAAGATGAATTATTAATAAATTAGCCAGTTATTACCAGATTGGGTGTGCCTGGCATTAAAAAAACAACAAATCCCCCGCACCTGAAAGAGGAGGCATCTCTCACAGAGCTTGACTGAAGTCCAGGTGTATGGAGGTGTCAGTGGAGCAGGTTCTGGTTGTGAAAGATTCTGGTCATCAAGTTAATCTGTTGTCATCAGCTCCCGGGGCTGACTTCTCAAAGCGTATAAAAGGCTCCCATTCGGGAGGCTCTGTATCCTGAGTGGCTTCTCCTTCCCTTCTCCAGCAGCAGGAGACACAAGGTAAGTCCCTCTATGCCTGTTTTGCTTTATAGGAGGGGTTTTTGGTGCTCGGTTCTGGGAAGATAGGCTGATTTTTCTTCAGTTTGTGTTTGTAGTAATAGTTTCAGCCCATGTCCCTAGAAATTTCACCTCCATATGGGTGAACCCCATATCATGTTATTTTGAGACTCTCTGAGGCTCCGAACAGCGGCTTGCCGTCTCTTTGAACTAGTAAATCTTTGCCATCCTCATAAATTTTTCCAACTGATAAGAATCCTTGTGGATAACCACTGGGTATTGGGATCAGTCACCAAAGGATGGCATCTACCAGCATCTTGTTTGGCATCTGTCGGGCAGCTGTGGGCTGATCACCGCAGCCTCCTGGCTCTCCAGGGTGCTGAGTTTCTCTTCTTTATATAAAACCCCATCATCACTGAGCAGGAGGGCAGTTCAACTGCGCTGGCAGCCAGAGATGCAGCTCCTGTTCTGAGGCTCTTGATGAACTAAGCAGGGACGTGGCTGTTGCTAGAAGGGGTTGTTATCAAATGGTTTGCTCTCTCAAAACCACTTGCAATGCTGAAATGTCACTGGCTGGCAGCTCCTCTCTGAGTTTTAAATGCTGCCCTGAGCTTCTCCTTTAACTAAACATGCTTTTGTTAACACTTGTGTCGTTTGCAAGAGCTGCAATGTTCAGAAAACAGTGAGCAGAGGCAAAGAAGGAAAACCATTCTCACTTTTTCTCTCCCATCCTGCCCCTGACTTCTGTGGCCGTTTACTTGTTTAAAACACAGCTTTGTTAGGATGGTGCTTGCTTCTTATATTCACTCGTGCTTATGCACAGTTATGCCCTGAGGCCTCAGCACAGTGGCTGAACCCCATAGAGACAGTGACAGGAGCCCAGAAAAGCAAAGTGGGGCAGCTACAGCAAACTGGAGTCACCAACGCAACTAAAATATCCAAAAAGGAGAACTGTGTAGGGCTTAAAATAACTAAAACGGCACCTTGGTTCTCTTCCAGGCTTAGCAAAGATGTCTTCCCAGCAGAAACAGCAGCAGCAAATGCCTTCCAAGTGCCAGGAGAAGTGTCCTCCAAAGTGTGTGGAGCAATACCAGGCCCCGAAAGGACAAGTCAAGTGTCCTGTGAAGAGCATCCCCCAGCAGCAGCAGCAGCAGCAATGCCCAAAGCAGAAGTAGCAGCACCAGCGACGGCCACCAAGCGCCACGGAAGACGCAAACGCTTATTTCCAAGCTCTCCCGTCTGCTGGCTCTGCCAGAGCAGCGCCGCTTTTGCAGCACGCCTCCCTTGTTCGCAAGCAGAAATTACTTTACAAGGAGATGCAAGTCATTACCTTGGATTTACTCATCCTCTGCTATAAAAAAGTCATGGGGCCATTTTCTTCTGCTCTCTAATTCATGACACACTACAATAAAGTTAAAATTAACCTCATTACTTGCTTCCTAATTTTTTTTTCCGCTTTACTAGCATCATTCATTCTCCTTTGCTTTCTTTTAGTAGCTGAAGAATCACCTTTAAACACTTGTATACGAGGCACAGATACACAGGGGTGCATGCACAGGCACCTCCCAGACTCCCAAAGCTTTATTTGCTATGTTTTCATTTCAGATAGACCTAAAAACCTATGGCTATAAATATGATGACCAACTGGACCAGAAATCAAACTGTCTAGAGGAAACAGGACATAAAATGATCATGATTTCCAGAAAGATTATTTAAATTCAGGGTCCTCTGGGGCAGAGCTGCTCCCTGGGTGTCTAAACTGGCTCAGGATCAACGTGTTCCCCATTTCAGGGCAATCTTTGCAGTTGTTTTCATCCTGCACTGAGATAAATTTAGTTTTCTGTGAGGTGTAATATCCTGGGCTCTATTTCTGTGGGTCTATCAAAGCAATTAATTGTGATTTTTTTTGAGTCTCAACTATACTATTACTACTGGTAGGAAAATAGTCGGAATTTTTTAAGATGGAAAGGAAGCTTTTGCTTGCTCCGAATGAGTAGTTTTGGTTTTAAGCGAATCAGAAATGGGATGCAGAATGTTTTGGGTTCCCAGTGGGAATTACTGGCTCAGTGAATTGGTTTCCAGTCAGCTGTGTGGAGTAGAGGAGGAAAATTACCATAAGCACGGCAGCCGATGAGTGATGGGATATGGGTGTCTGGCAGCCAGACATCACCTCGCTCTGCAAACCAGGAGCTGGGCGTCTCGGAGCGATCCTGTGATCAGACGGCAAGGGTGGGTGTATCTGACACCCATCTGATGGGTGCAGGGCCAAACTGGGGAGATTGCATCGCTCCTGGCTTGACTGAAGTGTGGGAAAAAGCCGGTTGCTTGTGCTTGCAACCTGCCTTGTAGCTGTGCCCGTGCCCGGTGTCTGCTGGAGGACACAGCAGCTGTGAGTAAAGAAAACCATCGATTCCTGCAAGCTGAGGCTCCTTTTTGTCTCTTTTAAGCAGAAGCTCTTGAAAATCTCCACAACTTGGTATTCAAAGTACTTTTTATTGGTGATTTTTCACAGTGAAATAAATCCTGATACAATATCAGCCTAAAACAGAGATAAGCACCTAATACATGCGGTACAACGCTGCGTGGCGAAACGTTTCCAGGGTGTGATGGAGTCAGCACCGTGTGTGTGCGTGTAGACAGCTTCCTCCTTGATCCTGTCTAACAGATGTAAGCTGTGCCCAAGGTGAGTATGTTTCAAAATATGTCTAGGTTGGATTTAAATATCTATATATTTATTTCCGTGGATAATCTTAGCTTGAGCTGTTCTTTTACACATCCTAGAGGATCCTCTGTGAGGAAAGTGTTGATTGCTACTAATTCAGCCAAGCAGCTCATTAAGAGGTGATGGCTCTTTTGTAAAAATGTTTTTATTTCCTCTAGACCAATGCATTTTTTAATTGCAATATTCAGCATTATGGATTCATGATTCAGAAATTCTTGCTGCCTTTGACCAGAACCCCTTAGCAGCAGGTTCTGCACAAACCTCAAATCCTATCATTCACAGGCAAAACCCCTGAATGCAAGGTGGGAGATGACATTTGTGTACAGGGAGCTGGGGAGGAAGGCACGAAAACCAGCATGCATGGGTCCCAAACTGCATTCAGGCTAGGTTTGGATATTTAGCTTACTGCACCCTGACTTGAGCATGCCACCGTGCTCTTGGGTCTCACTCTGAGCCTTTAAAAGCCAGCAGGATGATTGGGAGGGGGCAGAAAATCGGGTCTCTGGGAAGCTGAACGCATTTGCCTACAACACCGCTTGAAGCCTTATTATCTATTGACAGTCCCGGCGCGTCAGTCGGCGGATGGGTGTTAGTACAGGGTAACGCGAGCGTTAGCTGGGGGCGGGGAGCTGGGAGCTGTGCTGCTTCTGCAGTGAATATAAAGGGCGTTGGGAAATGACCTCTGGTTGTGAGATGTGAGGAGAGGAGGACTGGGTTTGCAATCTTCTTCTCTCTTCAGGGCTTCTGCAGCTGCTTCAGTTACTTCTGCATCTGTGGCCACTGGTTGGGCTGCTTGACCTGCTGCTGCTCGATGGGAGGACACTTCTCGGGAAGGGAGCACTGCTCTGGCTCAGGATGGGGAACAGGGATGGGCACGGGGATCTCCTTGCACTCTTGCTTCTCTGGAGGGCATTGGGTGGGCACGGGGATCTCCTTGCACTCCTGCTTCTCCTGGGGACACAGTGTGGGGTCAGGGCTGGGAACAGGGATGGGCACAGGGGTCTCCTTGCACTCCTGCTTCTCCTGGGGACGTGGGTCAGGGCAGGGCACAGGGATCTGCACAGGGATCTCCTTGCATTGCTGCTCCTCTTGGGCGCATGGTGTGGGGTCAGGGCAGGGAACGGGGATTGGCACAGGAGTCTCCTTGCACTCCTGCTTCTCTGGAAGGCATGGGGTGGGCACAGGGATCTCCTTGCACTCCTGCTTCTGCTGGGGACATGGTGCAGGCTCAGGACATACAACAGGAACTGGCACAGGGATCTCCTTGCATTGCTGCTTCTCTTGAGCACACAGTGTAGGCTCAGGGCAGGTAACAGGAACGGGCACGGGGATCTCCTTGCACTCCTGCTCCTCCGACACACAGGGAGTTTGTTCAGGGGCTGGCACAGGCACCTCTTTGCACGCTGATTTCTCTTCGGGGCATGAAACAGGCTCAGGGCATGATACAGGTGGGAAAGTTGGTGGTAGCTTGCATTGCTGCTGCTGCTGCTGCTCCTGGGGTGGGCACTTGGGTACCACGACCGCTGGTGTTTCTCCTTTGCCTGGTTCCTCCACCGGTGTTGGCAATGGGGCTGTTTTTTCCTGGCATGGTACCACTTCTATTGGGACTGGTTCTGGGCAAGGTTCTGGGACTTGGATTTCCGATTGCTGCTGTGGGCAGGGGACCGGGTCAACGCAGGGTGCAGACTCTTGGCTTTCCTTTGCAATGGTTTTGCCCAGGCCGGGTGGGAGGGTGATTTCCTGCTTGATTTGTGTTTGGTTCAAAGCCATCTCTGCAGCAAACAAATCTGTCTGAAAGAAACGGCAGAGGGTTATTGTGTCTGCTAAATGAACTGCACTGGGATAAGGGTGAAAGGATTGCAAGAAACATCCATCAGCTGCAAGAGTAAAGTTCTCTCAGTTTGCCCTTGGCTTCCCAAGGCAGGTTGGCTTAGAAAGAATTATGATTTGCTCTTTCTTTTTCATCTTTGCCTTTCAGCTCCTGCTTTGGCTCTGTCTTATCTCGTTCCCCCTTTCTGTTATGCAATGTGGGACAACCCTGTCAGGTCCAACTGAGGTAGAGCCACTCTTTTGAACCTGGAGCTGATTTACACTTCAGAGCTCTTCCCAACACATGAACTCCCTTTCATTTGTGTCCTGGGGAATTGATGAGAGGAGCTGGCAAATCACAGATCTGCTGGGTTGATAGCGGTTTCAGAAAGTCAGAACAATAATAAAAACATAATGAATGCTGAAGACAAACATTTGAAAACATTTGGTGTATCAAAAAGTGGAAAAATCTGGGCCCACGGGGATATTTTACATTGACAAAACTGCAATAATTCAGTTGATTTTGCCCTTTTTAAAATGTTGCCGCTCAGATTTTACTTGGAATTGGAAACCTGAGGTGCCAAGGCCTCAAGGGGAGCCTCACCAGTAGAGATCTTTCCGTAGCATGAATGGTTTTACAACAAGTGGCCAACTCCTCCTCTTGCCCTGGTTTCCCTCTGACCTCACTTCACTGTTACCTGTGGCACAGCCCTTCCAGCTGCCTTGGAAAGAATTAGCAGTGGCGATGCGTCCCTATACTTCTGGATTATCATGGCCATTAATAATACAGCCAGCGTGCATGAATCAGAATAATCGGGAGGGATTTCTTCTCCCAAGGCCCGTGATGTATAACAGATAAATGGGTTTTCCTAACGATTTATGAAACTGCCTGAAACTGTGGGCTGCTGAGGGCAGGCACCAGGCTCAGCTGGACTGGTGCTGTGCCTGGTAAATCCCACGGTGCTGTTTTTTCTAAGGACACAAATGAAAGGTTAGAATCGCAGATGCATTGGTTGAAAGGGGCATTTGTAAGTCCCCTCCATGCAGGACTAGCACCAGCACAGGTTATGTGAGGGTGTGCAAGTTCATTCTCCCTTTCCCATGGTGCCTGCTCCTCTCAGCACATCTTCAAAGCAAATCCATTCCTCTCTAACCCATCCTCCTGGGTCCTCCAGGTCAGCATCCCTTGTCTCTTGCTATTTTCTCTATAAGGACTTGATAAGATCTTCAGCCAAATTAATATATTGCTCTTGACGTGGTTAGCATGAATGACACAGCACACCAGGAAGACTTTCGCCCTTCTGCTCTGTGCAGCCCCTCGTACTCACTAATCCACCTTTTACACAATAATTCTTCAATAAAACTGAAGTTTAAAAAATATTCATTGCTATAAAGAGCAGAATCATAGAAAATAGATTTGGAAGGAGCTTTAGGAGGCCACTTAGACCACCTCCTTCCCTGATGGCAGGGTCAGTTATACTTAAACCAACATAATCGTATCTAATCTCCTATTCAGAAAGGTTCTAATAGCACTTAACTGTCCTCAGATTTGCACCCAATCTGAATTTGCCTGGCAGAGTCATTCCATGACTGCTCGCCCTACCTCAATGCCCACAGCTCCTCTTCTTTGCAGGAATCTGTTGCATATTCAGAGGCATCAAATAAAACCCTACTTAAAGAGTCCGCCTGCGTTAACCCAAGCAATAAAATTATAGACATCAGGAAAAAAATATCAGTATTCTGTGACTTACCCAACCAGTCAACAGGGAGAGGCACGAAGCGGAGTGGATGGTGGAGCACAGAGATTTGAGAACTTTTATATGGTTTCAAAGCCCTGCCTTCTGGGAATGAGTCCTCCTAGGTGATGAGCTCACTCTTTCACAACTGCCCTTGTGCGTTTCCTCCACGGACTTGTTTTACACGTAGGCATTGTGAGAAGACGGCTCTTGGTGCAGAATGCGTTTTAATCCCCTTTCTGGCTAATTTGGCTTAACAAACAATTTCTGTGCAAATAAAGATGATACCCTCAGGTTAACACCTTTGTTGCAGACGCCTCCAACATCAGGGGGTCCTTGGTGTGGTGTCAACCAACGTGGTTCCACTTCAACCCATGCATGAGTTGTTTCACGCCACCAAATACCCTCACTTTTTAGAATGTACCTGTGGTTTAAGACAACGGGGGCAGAGCTGTACTTCTCTTATCTGCTTTTCATCAATGAATTCTCTGAAGTGAATTTCTTTTCTATCAACTTGAGATGGATTGGTTAAGATCTTCATAGATTCCATTCTGCTTTCACTATGATAGTTTTGAACGCACGTTATTTTTCATGGTACAGAAGGTGCAGCTCCCACCTTTCCAAATGGGACAGAAGAGGGAACTGAGCTTATCTCCATGTGCAAAGTAAAGGGATTTTTTAATAATACAAGATTTATCACAGCCAAATGGAGCTGGGACACTGGTCTCACTTAGGTGCCAGAGTGGCATTTGAAGAGGTGTTTCAATCTATATGGGAAATAAAGGGAGCTTGTAGCATGTACAGTTTATTTTCTAAGCATTATTCCATGTAAAGAAGTTTATTGAGTGAAAATAGCTGACATTATAATTCTCAGATTTGGGCTATCAGGATACAAGTCAAACACTCCTCATTTCTCATGGTAGGGTTATTTATTTTCAGCAGCGGTGGCGATGCATCCCACAGGAGTGAATGTCATCATAGCTGCTTGCTTTGGGACTATCTTTGCCCTGGCTCCACTGTTTTACCAGAGCCCTTATCAGGGCACGCACTGCAGGTGCAATGGTTGCAACAGGCAGAGCTGGTACACGTCCTCAGCTCTGATTCCTGGGCTGCAAATGTGAGGAGCTGTTTCGAGCTGTGGTGTAACTTCCTTTGCTAATGATCGTTTGGCAACTGCAGGGCAGAACACCTGAATTTTAGGCCACATCTCCTGCTATAGGGTGACTTCATCCATGCAACTTCCTTTCTTACTTCATTGCAGGTGGGGCCCTGCCTTGCTGGCTTAGGAAGCTGCTACATTTTAGTCTCCAGCCTTTGCTAGTGAGGGGAATATCCCAAATATCCCAGCCCAGGACCTAACCCTGACTCGGTTCCTACCTAAGTCAGGTACAAACTGCAGTCGTAGCTCTGCTAAAGGCAGGAACTAGGACGCTTTCCAGCAGTAGAGAACCTGCCCGTCTGCTTTCTAGGTAGCACTGTGCTTTGTGGTTATCAAATAGCCCTTCTGCTGGGGTTTGCTCCTGGAATACAGCCCTTCAGAGCAGGAAGATAAGGGGAATAAGCACAGACTCACTTAAAGAAAGTGTTTTATCATCATTTCGCTTGTTGGCCCGAAAGGGACAGAGCATCTGGGTTCAAAAGGAGAGGGCATTTAATGAGATCCAATATTGCATTTGAGAAAAGTGAATATGCACCTTGAGGTCAGAGCTTCAGTAACCTTTGCTGTGACCATCAGCCAGAGCACTGGGAGAAACAGGGCACGTAGCACTTGTGGCGTGGTTTTGGGGCAAAGCGATGTTGAGCTGCTGAGGTTGGACAGCCACGGCTCTGCGTTGAGACACAGCTTTGATTTAAGCAAGCAGTGAGGTTTCTGGAATATGTAGCCAGCTTGCATGTCAAATTTCCAACCCCAGCTTGCAACATCAAGTGATGACAGAAAATCACTTTCCATAGCTGGAAGGGAGACGACCTGAAGCCTGTCTGGAGATCTGAAGGTGGGGCCGTCCTGACCTTAAACACTGGTTGGGATCCAGGTCTGGAGCGGCTCGGGGAGGTCACTTCACCTCCATGTCAGCAACCTCAGCAGAAAAATGATGGTAATTATCACCGAAGGGGTTCTGAAGGCAGTCCGTGGAAAGGGAGTGAATGTTTTTCCCATAGTAGAGCTGTAATTGCTCTCCCCTTCCATGTGAATTGCACAAAGACTATTTTTAGAGGCCAGTGCAGTGAAACCTGCCTTACTCAAACCTTTGGGGCACTGCAGGAGAGACGTGCATCAAGCAAGGTGGTTTTACAGCGAACGTGGAGCTGAGCAGCTCCTCAGCTCTCACCCGGTGGAGCCCGGCTCAGTTCCCAGCCCATACTGACGCTGTACCACTAATTTCAGCAAATGTAACACCACAAGTGGGAAAAATACTGGCCTGAGCCCTGCTTCCTAGACAGAAAATGCTGCTTCAGCTTTCAGACAGCTTGGGGAGGTGCTGTTATCAGTGGCCTTACAAATGTTGATCAGGTAATGAAGTCTCCAAAAGCTTAAGATGCCCTGGGAGGTAGCAGCAGTTAAGCTGGCAGCTCAGAAGGGAGGTTTGTAGCCATCTGCTTGATCTCTATCATTGAGATGAGAGGCTCAGTATCTCTAAAGGTCCTGAAGCTGTAGTGCTTCACTCAAAATAAAAGGATCAGTCTGATTAGAAGCAAAAACCACTGCAGACAACCTCAGCTCAGGGTGTGAGATGTTCGCCGTGATCCTCACCTCACGTCTGCATGGATGCTCTTTGATTTTACTCTGTCCACTGCTTTGAACTTCTTTACTGGGAGGGTACCAGAGCCCTGCATCAGGCTGCCCAGAGAGGTTGTGGAGTCTCCTTTGGAGACATTCCAAGTGTGGACGTGTTCCTGGGTGATCTTTGGGTGATCCTGCTCCAGCAGGGGATGGACCGGGTGATTTCCAGAGGTCCCTTTCCACCCCCACCACGCTGCGATTCTGTGAACCTTTGTGCACAGAGAAAATTATCTGAGGAAACTCTTGCACTCCTGGATTTCGTGTCTTGGTGTGATTCAGAAGTTGCTGAACTGGATCTCCCAAGACGTGGCTCGCCCTGATGGCATGGCTTAATTAGACGCTGTTTCGTTAACACCCCATCTTGTTCTTTATTATTGTGTCTGTCATCATTTTCGGGTGGACATCTTGACTAGCTCATCTCACGAGACAAAAGACATAATTACCTGTTACTGAGTTTCCTAGTATCGGTCTGTCTGCCTGTGAGCCCAGTCACTGCAGCATCCACAGGCTCTGTGTGGAGATCGTGGGACAAGCCACGTTACAGGCTCACTCACAGGGATGGCCAGATGCTGTGATGTACAAGGACTGGATATGAAGTACCCAAGCTTCAATTTTATTTTTCTTACTTGTTATTTCATGAGTGATTCCTCTTCGGTTTTGCCTGAGCTTCCCAGGAACCCAGCTCCTCCTAGGCCTATATCAATGGATTAGTTTAACAGCTCTCGAGATGCACACGGCTGAGTCACTGAGTTAAGTCTGTGACTCTGCATTTGTAGCTATAAAACCTCTTCCATAAATTCACCAACCTCCATCTCAGAGCTTGTTCCATATTTTGACTCCAATTTTCTGATTTGGCAACCTGTTCCAGCGTCTCCCTGCACTGCTACTTGAAAATCTCCTCCTGATTCCCAGCCTAAATTTATCCCTCCCAGCAGAATTGCTGTACAACAGCTTGCCTCATTGAAAACCCATTGGGCACAACACGAACGCTCCCCTGTCAGCCATCACATCAAAGAGCCCAATTCTCAATTGCTTCATTCACACACCAGAGCTCAGGAACGGACTTGTTGGAGTTTGGCCTCTTGTCAGCCTTTTCTAGGACCTGCAATCGTTGAGCAGAGCAGCCCTGGGGGTCACCTTAGCTTTGTGTCCTCTCTGCTGGAAAACAGCAGGGTACAGTGGCCTCCTAAGAAGCAGCTCCTGCGTATGGGAAGTGGAGGAACTAAATCTGGGTTGTGCCGTGGTCACCTCAGGTTCTCATTGCTGGTGTGGTGGAGGCTTCACTGGATTCACAGCTCCATCCTCTGCAGCTGGGTGCCGCGGTGACCACAGCGTGGAGGTGCTGCTGGTCCCTGGAGCTGCGCTGTGGGGGCTTTGTGCCTTTGGTAAAGCCTGGAATTCAAACCTCAGCGCCCAGGTTTCTCTCCCATTGAAGCCCAGCTAATGGGTGGTCTAGCGAATGGGTACGGGTACCGGGGAGAGAGAAAGTTGTGTCCGTGGTGACACTTTACAGCTCAACTGAAGCATTTGAAAAGCCACCAGGGCTGTTACGACCATGGGTTTTCTGCAGAGACTCATCTCCATTGAGCCTGGCAGCAACCAGAACAAAGAGGTGTGAGGCTACTAATTGCAGAACAGCAAGAGTTCATTAAGTAATAAAACACTTTGAAAATGAAGCAAGAAGGAGCCCGAGCGAGGAGCATTTCATTCTAATGCCTGATGGGGTTAGCATTTTGCCTTCAGTGCTGTTAAATCATTGAAATGGTGAGACTGATTTTACTGCTTGCCAGGCTAATAATATGTTTAGTTTTATTATCTACAGCCTGTTTGCTGCTTTCTAATTACAAGTCTGATACAATAAAAACGTGATCACTGCTTATTCTCCACCTTCCCCTCCCTGCACGCACCTCGCTGCCCCACAGCCATCGGCTGAGCAGCATCGCTCCTCGGTGAAGCACACGGGATGTGGTCCTGCCATCTTTTTGGGGTGTCCCCAACACCCAGGAGCACGTGCAGATGTGAGCAGCTGGAATAAGGCTTTTACAGCAATGGGACAGGAGGCCGTGGTTGGGCTGCAGGTTGCGTTGGCAACTCAGCTTTAACTTCACACCAGTGATTTGGTGCAATAGGGGCATTCAGACATTGGGGTTCTCTGGCACAAAGGAGTCGAGCTATTTCTAGTCCACAGGCTGCCAGTTTAAACCGTTTTCCTGGAGAGAGAGGGCGTCTGAAGGCAGTTTCGCAGCTGCCGGTGTCTGGCTCTGTGAGGCTGTTGCAGGAGGTGGTTGTGTGTGCAAATGCTGCGCTCTAGTGGCTTGTACAGCTTGGAGGAAACATCCGTGCTTCCGTGAGTTTGGAGGACATGAGGCTGGAGGAGATGGCCGTACCTTGGTGAGGCTCGAGGAAATGGCTGTTCCTTGGTGAGACTGGAGGACATGGCCATTTCTTGGTGAGACTGGAGGAGATGGCCATGCCTTCATGAGGCTGGAGGAAATGGCCATAACTTGCTGAGGCTGGGGAAATGGCCATGTCTTGGCAAGGTTGAGGAAATGACCATTCCTTGGTGAGACTGGAGGACATGGCCATGCCTTCATGAGGTTGGAGGAGATGTCCATGCCCAGGTGAGGTTGGGGAAATGGCCATGCCCTGATGAGACTGGGGGAAATGGTCATTTCTTGGTGAGACTGGAGGAGATGGCCATGCCCAGGTGAGGCTGAGGAAATCACAGAATCACAGAATCCCAGAA
>NW_010208103.1:0-4972 GCF_000695765.1 Mesitornis unicolor
CATTTATGGGATAGAATACATCTTTATTGGTTTGCTTGGATCACACACTGATTATCTGTCCTGAGTCACCTGTCCCAGGAAATCCCAAGCTTTTGCTTTGCCCCCATCCTCTTGTGCAGAGAATAAAAACAAAAAAAACCCCAAAGAAACTATGAACACAAGTTATAGGCAAAAGACTGAAAAATAAGCCTTAAAAAGTATAAATACCACACACTATCAACATTCCTCTTAGCATGAATCCAAAACAAGGTCTCACCAGCTACTATGAAGAAAAAAACATCTATCCCAACAAAACCAGGATAAGTCACGAACATAAAGATAATAGATTTGCCTCTCTCCTACTAAAAGTCAGTTCATGAGTTTAAAGACATAACAATGAAAAGGCTAAGTAGGTACTAAAATCCCTCTGATTTACAAAAAGATAAAACTCAGAAAGTCTATATAAAGATCCATGAGCCAAATCTGCTCTTGGGCTCTGTTTCTGTACATGTACTAATTACCATTTTCCTTTCCCTGAGAAGCATTCACAGCATTTCCACTTAGGAACATAGTCACCAATAATTTATCATTAATTTGATTTCTTTAGACTTCTTAGGAAGAAGCTTTTTTTTCCTCCTTCAGATTATACATACTCAACAAGTTTACAATAAAATTACTGCAAAATTAACTACAAAGACTGTTGCACATACAAAACCTCATACAACATTAATAGGTGATTTAAGTGGCACCCTCATGCTTGGAAAAGAGTATGAAACCCAACACTGAGGCTGCTTAACCTCCTTCCTGAAATTAGTTGAAAGAAAAATTAAAAAAAAGAGAGGCCCAGGGAGATTCTACCTAAGGTAATACAAATGTCACTCCAACTAAAACTATGAAGTGAGAACATTATGCACTTCTGATGGAGTGACAGCCATATTATTATCATATACTCATGCAAGAGAACAAGTCTGATATTTCCTACTAACAATCTAAACCTAAATCTATTCACCAACTCTACTGCAGGCATCCACAACTTCCAATGGGATGGACAGCTGTATGCAAAGAGACTCCCACGGAGGTCTTCGCTCTCCAAAGTGCTGGTAAATTCTTTCTGAAAATTCTAGTATGCCTTGGATACTGTACCCCTTAAAGTATCTTCACAGGTAACTTGATAGTTTTGAGTATCAGAACTAACTGGAGATTAATCTAATAATCAAGGACACACATAGTAATTACAGTAATGTACAATCAAACAAGGAATCAATGCATTATTTCTAAAACAATAAATAGCAAAAACAATGTGAGTTTCCAGATCTAAAACTTCCAGGGAACATTATAAATGAAAGCTAAGCAGTATTAATTTTAAGTCACAAATACAGAAGTTTCTCAAAACTTTGTTTTGATTCAAACTAAGTGTCATGGTAAAAATCTGTGTAATAGTAAAATGCGCTAAATTACTTTTTTTTGCAGGTGGATCCAGTTTATGAAATTAATTCAGTCATTAAAATAAAAAAACAACAACAAAACAACAAAAACCAAACAAAAAACCCCAAAAAAACAAAAACAAACCAACAAACCCAAACTTTGTAATAGTGAAGGACTAACAAGTCTGAAACATCACTATTCTTCATCTAGTATACTCCAATTAGATTAGGGTCCCTACAACATACTTCCAAATAAATGTTCTAGGCCTTGCTAGCATTTTAAGAGTTATTTTCATTACTAGATTAATCACTTACATTCATAGCATGTTCCTACAACAAAGCAACCAGGAACTCCCACATGCCTGTGTGTTTTTGCAAAACAGCTGAAAAGCAACATTGCTGGCCTCAAAGCTTTGTAATTATATCTCTGCACACACATGTCATTCCAAAGGGCATTTTTCTTTATTTATAGAAAACATGTAACATGTACTGGGGGGGGAAAGCAGTATTTCCCCCCCTCCTTGTCCTGGATAACTAGGACAGAATTTCAGTCAGGTTTTTTTTTGTTCAGAAAAACTGTAATTCTGTAAGGACTACACTATTTTGTGGGAACAAAGTGATAAGACACTTGGTTATAGTTTCAGCTAATGCTGGTATGTGATGCTCAAGGTCTTAAGCAGTCTCAATATAAACAGGTGCAAAGGCTGGGTGAAGCAGAAACCCAGGGGAGTTGACCCCAAGATGACCAATTAATACTATCCATACCATAGACATCATATTAGCTATAAATTGGGGAGTTCACTGGGGATGGCCCTTTCCCTCTTCCATGGCTAACATCTCAAGAGGGACTTCTCTACCATCCTAACCCTGAGGCCTACTCCCCCACAATATCAGCTGAGTTTAACTCAGTGTACTTTATATTAACACTAGGTTTATTATTATTATTTTATTGAATCTATTTCTATTTCAACCCATTGATCTCCTTCCCTTTTCCCAATTCCCCTCCCCAGGTAGGGAGGGGTCATCAGGTAATAGAACAACTATAAAAGCCATGAGTCCTAGATTATCCATTCACTGAAGCATGTTCATACTGGGATTTATCAACAGCTGTATATTAGATATAGGCTTGTATTATCCAGGACAGTGATTTTATTCACTAAGCTGGCAAAAATGGTAACATCCAGATAACATCTATTTTACTGGTGAGGAAAAAACCTTCAAAACACCAAACCACCACAATTAGCATTCAAATCAAGTATTTTTCTTTAAGTTACTAACAATCCATTTGTTTCACTATAACTGTTTATTATCACTTGATTGTATTTGTAAAAGTAATAGCTCCCACTTATTTAAATACCAGAGTTTGCTTGCATAACAAAAGGGATATTCCAAGAATTCTTATAGATCTTCCCTGGAGTAGAATTACTGTAGCAATAATATGAAAGACAAGGAGAGTAGAAAATAAAAAGTACCACCAACTTTTATTACATGATGAATCTACAATATTGATTCGAGATTGCCCTTAGTCTGGTTGCAAACATATTTCATATTAGGTATGTGGGTAGGTTAACTGCCAGGAATGAGCCTAACCCTATTTTTTTTGCCCTTTGGTGATACAATATGACTGAAGGAATTAAGAGACACATGACAGTACATTAAGTTAGGCAATCATGGCCAATCATACCCATGGCACAGTAAATTTAGGAAAGGTAAATCCTGTGCTTAGAAAAGCTAAAGTTCAAGCTTTCTCCCACACTGGCTTCAAATATCTGTGAAATCTGAATAAAAATGCAGCTAAGTTTTTACCTAAAATGAAGTGCAGATGTAACTAAAACAGAGGCAGTCACCAAAAAGACAGCTTACTGTGATGTTGGGCATAATCAATGCTTGGTGTAATCAATGAGGAACATAGTTATCTGCAGCAAGCTTTAGCAAAAAATATCCCACACTAAAAGCTCTCGCACACAGCATAATAATCACTCATTAGCACTTAACATTCTGACTGTGTCTCTGGAGGTTATAACTCAAATTTTTGGAATCTCTTCGACAAATGCAGCATTTAAGTTATCTAATAGACAAAATCTCAAGAAAACATTGTTAACTTGAATTCAAGTAAACTGGCATATACTAAAAAGAGAAGGTAAACACTCACTGCAAAGTTCTGATTGAAGTTCTGGTTGTATCCTGATGGATAAAACTCAGGTGCTTTAACAGACAACTTTGATGTTACCACAGAAGCCACCTGATATTCAGCCATTTCCAGTCCAGAATCAGGAACTGAAACTTCATCTTGCAATCCAGATGGAATTCTTGCCTGTTGCAGGTGTTCTAAAAAGTTTTTGTTAACAGCTTTTCTTAGAAATCGCTAAATTAGTATGTATTCACACAGAGTACACACAGAATACATCCCTTTTTGGACTTTAAATATACTTTTAAGTATACTTCAAATATATTGTTTTTATTGCTTTTACTTAAATATGGATAAAGTTTTCACTTTAGCAAACTAGATGCCTTTCTACATGACAGAAAGTGAACACAGTGTTCAAGTGAAGACAACAAAAAAAAAAGGAGGGGGGGCAAGAAGAAAAGAGGCCTCTCCTCCTCCATATTTTCTTAAAAGAGCTAACTTGAGAAACCAGTAAATTTTCTTATGATATGCTTGCTGGTCTTGTGGATTTTTCATAGACTTCAGATGCAAAGGCAAAACTTTGAAGGTCAATAAATGGAATATGTTACTAATTTTTAACATGATCCTGAAAGACACTTAACTATCACTGTTTGCATATAGCATTTGTAAAAACATAAACCACATTTTCCAATTTTATCTTTATAGATCAGCTCATAAATTTATTGAAAACAGAATCTAATATCTACCTGAAAAAGCTAACCAACAAACAATGCTTTATGTTACTGTTGGGCTGAGTTTATTTTTTGTCAAACCTTTAGACCAAAGTTGAAGTTCTTGAATAACAGTGAGACTGAGACCATCTAAGGTCAGGTTAACAGATAGATAAAACACACACATACAAAGGGAGGGACGGACAGAAAGGTGTTGCAAGCAGGCTGCAACACATAATCACACCTTTACTTGGTTAGGGATCCATAGCCCGGAAACATGACTGCTTGCTTAAGGAAAAGTGCAGTTGCCAGGCCCCCTACGTGGCTCATCTCCATGCGGTGCCGAGAGGAGCCAGCCAGACGCCCGGGATGCGCGGAACACAGCCTTTAGGCCTCTCAGCCCCCGGGGGGAGGGGCGAGAAGGACGCGTTCTCGTGGCCAGGCCAGAGAGAGGTGGAGGGGACGTCCCAGAGCTCCACTCTCAGCGAGACGGCGAAGGGGACGGGGGGAGCGTTGGAGCAGCAAGCGAAGAAGGAGCAGGGTGGTGCGCGCAAAGGAGGGGAGCGCAGCGGGATTTAAAGGCCGCTCCCCGACACTTTCGGCATCAGGAGCCTTTAGAAGGCTGGGAGAGGGCCACCGCACGGCGGCCAGTACCTGCGTTTCCGGTGCCCAGCGGCGCCGTCTTCGGAGGCCGCAACGGTTCCTGCTGCAGGAAGGAGCCGCCCATTCTG
>NW_010208103.1:5052-5332 GCF_000695765.1 Mesitornis unicolor
CGGAGAAGAGCGGCGCCTCCTCGACCCCAGCCAGCACCCAGAGCTCGGTCGAAATTATCCGACATGCTCGGGCCAGGGTGGCTTAGGCGCTCATGGAAAGGAATCAACGACTCAATCCCACTTCGCTGCGGCCCGAGTCCTTGACTTTCAGTGCCACCCCCACACACTCCAGCCCGATGGTCGCGACCCAGAGCGGCTCATAACGCCCCCTCGCGGCCTAGCACCGCCCGTCGCCATAGCAACCTCGGCGCCGCCAGGGCCTAGCACTGCCCGCCGCCGG
>NW_010208103.1:5467-8289 GCF_000695765.1 Mesitornis unicolor
TACCACGGGTTAAATATTCTGGCCGCGTTGCCAAGCCCACGTGTTCAGAACTGATGAGTCACACATACCTCCCCTACCCAACACGGGATCGACTTCCAACAACAAACAAGTGTGGTGTTTATTTGTGTCAGCAGCCAGTTCTGGGGCCTCAGGAGGTATTTGAGTCACACCTTCCTCAAAAATCACAAAAGCTTGGAAACGGCATTTTCAAAAAATACAATATTCTCTTGTAATTGCTTCCCTACAGGAAAAAAATAGCATGCTGTGACCATAACAATACCAAGATTGCAGCTATGCATACTAGGAAACCTGTAGCTACAGGTGTCTGCCTTTAAAAGCATCACACCACACTATGCATATATAGCTGTTTTCCACGGGAAAGGGATTTGTGTGGAAAAGCTGCAGCCTAAATTGTAAGTTTAAGCCTGTCGCGGTCGGGACGGACAAAGCGACAAGACAAGGAGTGTTGGCATAGCACAAAAAGCTTTTTTTAATTGTTTTTGTTCCTCATCTATTTATGGTCTCTCTCCCCAGATGTGTCTTCTTCTCATTGGTTCAAAGTTACTATGTTTACAGTTCATCACAACTCAGTACTTCCGCCAAAGGAACACATACCCCTCAGTCTGCTGTCAGCACTTTCGACAAACTTGTTTACCTTGCAGCTCTTCTTGTTCCTGTTTATTCTCTCAAGGGCAGACTGGAATCTTTTCAAGGTCAAAGTCACTCTGTCCAAGGGCCTCAGTCCAGCTGAGGTCCCCCACATCAAGTCATAAGCCAACAAGGTTGTTACCTGAAAATGAAAATAATTCTCAAAACACAAAGTATGTTTAGAGAGGAGACACTGTTTTGTCCTGCTCAGGGTGCAAGGTGGAAGATTTCCAGAAATCAAGCACTACTGGCGTCACTGAAATCGGGAATAAAACCTCTTAACACCAGTGTAGCATTAAAAGGCAGGCATTCTCTTTATTCAGCACTGGATACATGAGGAATTTCTTTCTCCAAACGTATGAGATATGCTGCACCCGTCGAGTATTATATGGCCCCGTTACATACATATGCACTATCTAATTATAATATTCATCCTTCTTTCCTGGGACTAATTAGCACATAGTCATTTTTGGTGGTCTCTGGTGGTCCCTAGTTGTTGTTGCTGGTGTCTCTCAGTGTGAACTCTGCATTCTTGGTATTTGAGGCCACTTATAAAAATTCCAAAGTAAGATCTCTTTGGGAGTCTCACCTAGGTTGCATAATTCTGATAGTATTTCTGACTTTCAGGTATACACTAAATTCTCAGAGCAGAAGGACTGGATTTTTCTTGATTAACTTAACTTGGTTAAGATAATTGTTTGTAATAATTATAGCCATAATTGTTATATGTGCTTTATGCTGTATTATGATTCAATGTTTACCCTTAATCACGTCATGTTGTACCCAATTGTTTATACCTGAAAGTATTGAAAGTTTGGGCTGTAGACTTACCTAGTCATGATGAGAAATGGGTGAGCATAATTAGTCAACAGTTAAGCTCCCAGCTTTGAGTCTCTTCTTGGAGCAACTATTGACTATACAGGAAACTGTAGACTGCCTTCATTCCTTATCCAAGTATCTTAATTAGGGACCTAAAATTAGTGATGCAATTACTTTTTTCACTAAACACAAAGTTGAGGACTTTAGTTATGGTCTCAGTCCTAGAATAAGCTTTAGATCTCTTGTCTGAAGAAGACTAATACTAAAATGACTAGAAAAATGGTGGATTGAGCTGTCTCTAAACATGGATCTCATTTTTAAAGTAATGGTTGCGTGTCCTCTGCTCGTGTCTGTGTCCTGTCCTGTGTCCCCTGTACACCCACACCCACCCCCACCCCCAATTTTCTTTTCCTAGAGCTGCAGCTCTGGAACAGTTCAAGTCTCTTGGTGCTGAGCCTTTGGAAACAGACTTAAAGGAATCTGGAGAGGGACAAGGTGGTTAGGCTAAAGAAATGTCGAAAGAATTTATTGAAGTTGAAATGAAACTCTTTGCCAAACAGTGCCAAGATGTTGATATTGTCATTACTGCAGTGCTTATTCCAGGTTTGTTTTATGTGCAAGATACTAATTTTCCTTTATCTTGATATCATTTTGTAAGCCCAGCGGGCAACTGAACATCACGTGGTCACTCGCTCATTCCTGTCCCCCCCTCAGTGGGATGAGGAGAAGAAAATATCAAAGAAGGCTCGTGGGTTGAGACAAAGACAGGAAGAGATCATTTACCAGTTATGGTCAAATGTGGAGTGCTGGCTCTCCCAGCGCGGCCGTGATCTTGTCGACGTGACCAACCCAGTGTACGAATAAGGGTAACCTGCAACTTTAAGGGAGATAAGAGCCAGACTCGCTAACCGCAAGTAGGCGTACCGTCCATACGTCAGAACGCATGGACAGCAACCAATCAGCTATATGTATTCGCTGTGTGCTTTGCTCGTGACCAAAACCGTGACTATAAAAGCCTTGTAACTCTGCTTAATAAACGAGAACTACTATACTCACATTGAGATTTCATCGTTACTCCGGGAAGTCCTGCTCCCACTCCAACATCTGGCAGCAGAGGCTGGTTCCTCCCTGTGCCTAAAGCTCCGAGACTGCGGTAAGCAGCTAGAGGAGGGGAGTGGGAAAATGGTTGAGGGCAGCGCTGCTCGGGCAAAAGCAGAGCAGACGCCGGAGTGAGGTCGCTCCTCACCCCTCAGGTGAAGCACTGCTCGGGAAAAAGCAGAGCAGACGCCGGAGCGCAGTTCGGGCAAAAGCAGAACAGACGCTGGTCACTCGCTGGGATCCTCTCTAAGAGAGGG
>NW_010208104.1:0-5350 GCF_000695765.1 Mesitornis unicolor
TGTATCTTCTGTCATCGGGGCACCCACCCCAGAATCACCTCCCTTGACCTGCTTGACACACTTCTTCTGATACAGTCCAGGGTATGGTTGGCTTTCTGGGTTGCAAGCACACATTGCCGGCTCATGTCCAGCTTTTCATTCAGCAGTACCCTCAGGTCCTTCTCTGCTGAGCTGCTCTCAAGCCTTTATCCCCTAGACTGTATTGATACCAGGGATTGCCCCAACTCAGGTGGAGAACCTTGCACTTGGCCTTGTTGAACATCATGAGGTTCACATGGAGCCATCTCTCCAGCTTCTCTGGGTTCCTCTGGATGACATCCCGTCTCTTGGGCATGTCAACTGCATGTCACTCAGCTTGGTGTCATCTGCAAATTTGTTGGGGGTGCACTCAATCTCTCTATGTCCTTGATGAAGGTATTAAACAGCACTGGTCCCTGTACAGACTCCTGAGGGACACCACTTGTCACCCATCTGCATCTGGACATTGAGCCATTGACCACTACCTCTTAAATGTGACCATGCAACCAACTCTTTATACACCAAACAGTTCACCCGTCAAATCTATTATCTCTCCAACTCAGAGAGAAGGATGTCGTGGGGAATTGTGCCAAAGGTCTTGCAGAAGTCTAGATAGATGACATCTACAGCTCTTCCCGTGTCCACTGCTGTTGTCATTCCACCACAGAAGACCACTAGGTTGGTCAGGAAGGACCTGCCCTTGGTGAAGCCATACTGGTTGTCTTGAATCATCTGCCTGTCCTCCATGTGCCTTATCAGAGCTTCTAGGAGGATCTGTTCCATTATCTTCCCAAGAACAGAGGTAAGGCTGACACGTTGGTAGTTTACAGGGTCCTCCTTTCTCCTCTTTTTATAAATGGGTTCAATGTTTCCCTTTTTCCTGTAGCCAGGGTCTTCACCTGACTGCCTTGACTTTTCAAATATCATGGAAAGTGGCTTGTCAACGACATCAGCCAATTCCCTCAGGACTCTGCGATGCACCTCATCAGGTCCTATAGACTTATGTATGTTCAAGTTGCTTATGTGGTCACAAACCTGATCTTCTACAGTGGGAGTGACTTTGCTCCCCTGGTCTCTATCCTGTGGTTAATAGGTATTGACATACGTAAGTAAATTAATAGGAATAAGGATATTTACATAGCTATTCATTTCAAGGTGAAATCATGCACTCACAGAAGGCATTGGCAGTTTTAGGTGTTAGGTATTTTCTCTTGATTCATTAGAAACTAGTTTTCAGCCCTCCAGGCACAATAGTTAATTTCAGGTATTAGTGACAGAACAAAAATTTTTAGGCTATCACTTCTGTATGTATGTGAAACAGAGGACTTTATTTCAATCAAGTAACCTTCCGACTTTATATCTTGTATTACAGACTTTTTAAAAGTTTCACTTAGAAAACAGATTACTGAATTTTACACCATAGATTAAAAAATTCTTAATCTTTAGCTTTAAAGGAAGAGAGGCATCTGTAACACACTAGAGAGAATGCTTCTGTTGTTTGATTTACTTTTCATGGCAAGGGATTGTATTTTGAATTTGCTTCTCAATCCTTTAGAATTTGGCTACAGTATGAATGTATCACAGTAATAAAACATTAATACAATAATAAACAACACAGGAATTAATTTGAAATCTATAAAACACCTGGACTCACAATGAGACATAAGAAGAGGAACCATGAAAGTAGGCAAAAATAATGGAACATGGAGAAATAACAAAAGAAGAAAGGCATTTTGTCATCACAATTGTATATAACCATACCTCTGGGTAGAAGTCGAGAGCAAATAAACAGCATGTCATCCTTGTATTCACAGAAAACTTCCTGATGCAAGATAAGCATTTAAAGGCATACTTTGATTTATGTTCTGACAAACTGACATCTCTGAATTATGAAAACTTTTTTCAACTCTTATATAAATTTAACTAATCAACTGAAGCAAAAGGATAAGCCAGCTAATTCAGGCAAATTTTTCATTGTGAATAAATAAAATACTGAAAGCTGCACTGATCAGCTGGAATTTCAAAATGGATTGATGTGAAATATATCACTAACTCATCAAGGTTTTTACTGAAGGATGATTACCTTATAAAACTCTTCCAAATGAGAATTCTGCTTATAATATTAAAAAAAAAATTAACAGCAAAAATTTATGAAGGAAAAATTGTGAAACAGCCTATGAGTCATAAAACAATTACTTCCTGGAAAAGTACAGAGAGATACTGGGATCTTGCATCTTAAGCACATATTCACATTTTTCAATATTGTATATTAGCTTTTATCCTTTTCCCTAAGTGTATGTCATTAGCTCCAGTACTGTCCACTGGTACTTCCAGCTTGGTCATCTGCAAACATGATGCATGTGACCTCCATCCCCTTCTCCAGGTCATTGACAGAGATGTTGAGCAGGATAGGTGCCAGGATAGACCCTGCAGTACCCCACTTGTTACCTCCAGAGTATGACCCATTTACCATGATACTCTTAACTTGACCAGCCAGTCAGCTTTTTATCCAGTTGGTTACCCCATACAGAGACTATAGCATCCTAACTTGGATCCTACAAGAATATTGTTGCAGACTGTACTAAAAGAATTGCTACATCGTGGAAAAATTGATCTCCCCTTGTCCACAAATCCAGTCTTTTTATTACAGAATATAGTCAGACTGCTTAGGCACAACTCACCCTTGGTAAATCCATGCTTATTGTTTTAACTTACCTTCCTCTTCATGTGCCTGTAAATACTATTCAAGAATACTTGTTCCTCGACTATCCTGAGGAACAAAGCAAGACTGATTGCTCTGTAACTTTCTGATTTGTTTCTTCGGACTTCTTGGAAGATAGGTCTCCTATTACTTATCTCATCTGTTACCATTATTCCCAGTACTTTGCACCACTTCCTCTGTTCCTCAGAGAGAGCAATTCAAGAAAGAATGGTTTGTTTTGTTATCAGGATGATACATAGACTCCAACTACAGTTTTTACTGCCATGTTGAGGAGTTAATCAAGCCTTTGTTTGCAACATATTCCTCTTATAGCATAATTGCTATGTGACTGTTGATTTGAGTTTTAATTGCCTGATAAATTGAGTGTAAAATCCTATGGTAGGAAAGGAAATAAAAGAAAAAGAGGATGGTGCTATGGTAGTTCAATGCAAGAGCATTTTTCTCCTTAAAATCAGGAAAAATTTACAAAAAATCTCAGCACAGGGACCTTGCAGGACTAGATGGCACTGTGTTAGAAAGCCAAAAGAGGAGAAATCTGCACTTTTGAGTTCTCCTGTTACGGCTTTTCATCATGTTATTTGTTTTGGCTACTCTTATGGAAATTATTAAAAAAAATAGTTGCCAGTTATGTCCTTACTGTGACTGTCACAATTTTATTAATAACCGATGTAAAAAGAACATTTTTGCCTGGTTTCATTAGGGACCTGTTCAGTGATTTAAACTAAATTGTAAGCTTGAGGTTTTTTTAAATATACTTACAAACTGCCTATACAAAGATTGGCTTGGAAAGCCAGTCAATTTTGAGACATGGCCTTTGAGATAAAAAATTATATCCAACACTCAAAAAGCCCCAGGATCTCTCACATGCTGTATGTTTCTATAACTCTTCTGTTTGTGAATTATAAAGCTGTATATTTTATTATTGTATTATGATCATTATTTATTAAAACCAGAACATTCTTCATTTTATGCTGTTTGAAATTTCTCGATTGCTTTCATTTTTTTTTCCTTGCGACTGTGGTAGTTTGTTTTTTTTTTTTCATTTTCTTTTTATTATGATGAGACTTCTCTGAACTCTATCTCCAGCTGTCAAGGAAAACATACCATTCCATATGTCTGATTATTTTTTAATTATATACTCATATTTTTAATGTGTATGGAAATGCAGTAAATATACATATGTTTGAAAAGTATGTATATATATCTTGTCAGAACTGAATGGTTTACTTTGTGCTGAATGACCTGTATGTGTACCATCATGGTATTTTCAGAAAAAAATACAAAAACCTCTCTATCCTTCTCTGCATGTTATTCCCTTGCTGTCTTTCTAAAGCACATCAGAGCTCCTCCACTATTATTTTGAAAGTGGAAAGGATAGATAAAGGGAAGGGAGTAGACTAAAATTTCATATTTTGAAGATTGAAGAGACAGCCTGAAAGACCATTTTCTGTGATGATGCATCTTCTTTTCCTTAAGATTTGTCACATAAATATCATGACTCCAACTGTTTTTCATATTCTGGGTAAAAGATTTGAAAGAATAGAGCAATTTCTGTAAATTTTCATTGTGAATACAGAAGAGCCACATGGTTCTTTACTAGGTTCTTGTGAGGAATAGAAGGTGAAGAACTTAGAACTTACCTGATAAACACACAACACATGAAATGTGTCCTTCTTTATAGGGTGATATATATATAAACCAGTCATCTCAAAGCGTATTAACAGTTCATTATGTTATTTGATGCAGGACTGATCAAGTTTATCAGTAGACCTTCATAAGGTTTGCTTTCATTACTACTTTCAAAGGACATCCAAAGAATAAAGTAAGAAGCTTGAAAAACAACCATGCAGAAAAGCAAGTATCAAAATAAAATTTTCATATTTACATATGCATCTCAGAGATTCAGTTAAGGTTCATAGTTCCAAAACCTATGGAAAACCAGACTGACCTGTCTAGAAGTGTCTAAACTCATATAAATGACAGCAGGATCTTTCCTAATTATCTTAGCATCTTTGGCAGTACATGTTGATTTTGACTACCTGGATTAATCCTCTTAGGCTTTCCCAGAGGCCAAAGACTGACTGACTGACTGGCTGACTAACTGAATTAATTAATTAATTAATTAATGTGCAGGCTTTACTAACTTTTTGTATCCCATCACCCAAGCGAAGCAAATGAAACAGATGAAAAGGTGTTTGATGTATTAGTGGTTCTCCGTTGCCAAGTTTTGCACTGAATGGCAGCACTGTTTCTGCCTCGAATTAGTAAATTTTAAAGTTATATCAAAAATAACTTATGAATACTACTATATACTCACAACAGAAAATACTTTTTTTTTTCACACAAATACTAAAATTATTCATAACATAAGGTTATTCCAAGTATCTTATCATTGTCCTGAATCTGTTAGGATCTCTGGCACTTTTCTTTAGCAAACTTCTGAATTCATTGTAAGATTGTCATTCAGAGCTCCTATAATACAATGCTACTGCCAGTGCAACAAACAGCCACACCAACTAGTAATTGCAGTACATTTAATTTGAATTAAACCTCCTATTCTCTCACATATCACAAAGTCATAATGTATAATGGCACACAGATTAAAGACAG
>NW_010208104.1:5379-20890 GCF_000695765.1 Mesitornis unicolor
AAGTTTGCTTATTTTCTGATGGTAACCTACAGCAATATTGAGTATAAACCAGTACTTTTTCCTTAGCCATTAGTAGCCCATTGATCTCTACAAACCAACACAGAAGGGCTATGTAACTCTTCCCAATTCTTTTTCCCTTGCAGAACATAATTTCTGAAGGAAAGAGAAATAGAGAGGCAGTTATCATTGAGCACTATAGATTGGAAAATAGAATAAAACGACAAGCACATGCCCCTAGACTTCAGGAGTTACAAGAATTTCAAAACGTTACTTGGAGTGGTCCATCCTACTGGGACTGTGGAACTGTTGGCATGTAGCACTGTAAAAGTAACTTTTCTGTTGGGACATATGTAGCTATGTAAGTCTCCAAAAGAAGTCACACATCCTCCTAGGAATTTAAAAGTCCAGGATTCTACGGGCTATTTAGCTACATGCATCACTTCTGGTTTTTGCTCAGATTTCAGCTGTTTCCAAGAAAACTAATAAGGAAAAAGTGGATCTATCTTCTAAAGAATAAGGCTACTCTTTAAGCTCTAGTAAACCGGCTACTTGACTCTGATCTTGATAAACAGCAGCAGGTCAAGTAGAAACGGACAGGAATGAACTTCGAGGTTTCACATCATATGCCTGGAAAAGGCTAGCACATTTTCTTCACTTCAGTCACCAGATAGCAGAGGTTGGACAACACAAGGTAAGGTGTAGGCCACTCTTACCTACTTCAGAGTTGTTACTTGGGAGTACCAAGCTGTGATGAATGTGAAAGATAACACCGTTTGTACAAGGTAATATTGTCAGCAATATTGTTTCTTGCCCAGGTACAACAAGAGAGCTACCATTTCTGAAACTTCCTTAGCCTATGCAAATTCTACAAATACAAAATTGCTATTGTGTACATCAATGAAACTTGTGTGTGTCTTACTGCCAGGAAGGGGAAAAATGTGCCTCATGAGCAAGACAGGACATTAATCCACTGCTACTCAGTAGTGTAATTCCCTTCCATATCATGAGTGTTCATTAAATTCAAGTTCTACAGCAAGGACTGCAGATCTATGTAAAGGTGAACCCCCTTCCCAGTGCATGTCCATAAAGACCAGCTTCCTCTGCCACTCCATGAAGGCACTGCCTCCTGGAATCCATCATAATTCATACAAATTGTTACTAACTGTTAATTATATATGCACATATTAATGGCCTTCTGCTAAAATATTTTAAACACTTCCATTCTGGATTTTGAAAATGCAAATATGTTTTATAACTTGTAAAAATATGAAGAAGGCATGCATGAGGTGTTACATGTTTCTCATTAAAAATGAGGACATTTTTTATGGATGCAATATGGAAGAATATATTAAGATAATTAATTTGTGTTCATTCCAGGTTTTTTTCCTATTCTCAGCATGACCTCTGTTTCATGCATAACAAATCAATAAAAAATGGATCAGTTTGTAGACTGAAAACACTCAGAGTTGTGTCTTTCCATGGAAAATTTATCTAGCCTAAGTTGGTTTGTATGTTGATAGATGGAAATCATAATTTCTTTTACTTGAGTCAAACACTGACTTAAATATTTCAGTGCAGTCACAAGGTTGTTGTTTTCACAGCTTTCTGATCAATTACTGGGTTTTTTCTTCCTTTTTTTTCATTCACTTAAATAAAATTGTTTCCAGGACCCAACACTTGGCACTTACTGGCTGAAAGAATGAACAGGAAGACAGTGTGTTCATAGGATTACAGAACAAACTCAGAAGGAAATTTTATGCAGCGTTTTCTAAGCTTAGTGAGGCAGAAAATAGACTGGGGTGCAGAGAAGAAATAATGTGTCAGTCAAAGCTAAGCATACAGACATAAGCTTCCACAACACAAGAGCAGTCATGTGCTTTCTTAGCTTTTGTGACTTCAACAGTTACTTCTGAGTTTGGGTAGAACAGCAGACAGATGTTTTCTAGAGATCATACTCTTAACTGACTCTTTACAAGTCTCTCTTAAAGTCCGGAAAAAGCCAGAACACAGCTTCCCTGAAAGATGTAAGAGGTGGTAAAATGGCTTGAGGGAAGGATCCTGAGGAGGGGAAAACTTTACACCTGAACACTGTAACTTGGCCATTAAATTCCCTTGTGTTAACTAATTTTCTTCAAATTATAATTTCACCTATATACGATCAATTTTTCTGTAGCATAGTGCTACAGAATGCTTTGTACTCAATGCTTTGTACTAAGTACTGACAAATGAAAAAAAGAATTGTATATTAGTAGTGTATTGTAATAGTCTATCAAATCAGGATATTGCAACAGTTTTTCAAGCCCTCCTGTATGGATATTTTTGTCTAATGGCTTCTGCTGGTCTCTTTTCTGTATTTTCTTTATAAGCAAAAGGAGTAACTCCCTGAAATGACTAAGAATGGCAATATTTTACTAGCAAGATTATACTAAAAAGTATTACTGGCAATACTATGCAAATTGTCAGAAAGCCATTAAGACTGCAATTTAACTAGCACCCAAGAAAGAATGTCTGTTACATATGTGACACACAACAATTAAATAACATGTTCATTTGAATTCAAAGCATCTAATTAATTATTTTACTTGCAGCATATTCCTAGTTGTTTTTGAGATAATAGCACTCAAATTTTGTAACTTTAAAGAAGAAAGAACAGGCTGAAAGGATCCATTTTAAAAGCAAAGGGTCAATGATCATCTCTTTTTGCATCTGAAATACACACAGAGCTATCAGTGGACTTCAGTTATAACCCCATGGTATTAATTTGATAGGTTCTATTCAATGCCTGATTAAGATTTTTATTCTATAGAACACAATGTTCACTTAACAGTACCTTCATTATTAAGTCAGGATATTTTATTGATACTTTTATGGGTTAGAGCTCATGTGCACAAAGAGTAAGCAAAGTTACTCCATTGTTATATGGTGGATAAGAAATAAGAGATAATCCCATTATTCCAAGACATGTTTCTCCTATCTCTTAACAGCACACTTCTATCAACATATTTAGATATTCAGGGCAGGTTAATATAGGCCATTTTTACCTGGCAACAGCATCAGCCCTTAGCAACAGTACATGTGTATTCAGACTACCACTAACACTGAGCCAAAATGGAAGATCAGACTATAAAAACCTTTGGACAATGTATGTCAGGAATTTTCAGGTATTATTTTGCCTTAGCAACAGTCTCATTTCATTCCCTAGCAACTCTGAATATAAATTCAGATTTGTTTTCCTGTTCAAAATTACCTCTTGGGAACAACTAAGAGGATTCCCTTGTTAACTTTAATGAAATTCAGTGCTTCTCTTATTTCTACTTTAAGATAAATGGCAGAATTCAATATTGCACAGTAGTGCTCTAGATCTATGCAGTATATCATGGCTTGAGAGTTATGAAAATTAAGATGGTAGAGCTGTATTTTAGTGCTATTCTTCTGCTTCTTTATACATACTTGTATACAGATGCTATTTCACAAATTTTTATTAGTATTATACATGTACAAAAATCATTGCATTCATCCATCAAGCTTCTTGCATCCTGCCTTAGCAAGCTTTTATATCGTTTGGTAACAAAGATCTAGATATTCTTCTACTGGAATCTTTGAGGATAAAACACTTTGTCCCTGAATGGAGCATTAAATCTCCACTGCTATTGTATTACCATTCATATGTATCCCAACTACTTAGCCACTAGTACAGAAGTATCAGCTAAAATCATACAAGTCTTTTATGAGAAACGTCCCCTTTGACTGTGGTTAGATTTCAGCAATATTTCTGTAGTGCAGTGGATACTTATCTTGTGGCAGATATTTACTTTGCAGTGGTTCCTCAGTGTCTTAGGATACTGTATAATTTTCATCTTCTACTTGTATCTCACTGTATGGTAATTTCTATTTCTATTTGTATGTTTAAAGAGCCTTCTGGACTCTGTATTTGAATGCTTAAATATGTTCCCACACAGTGTTCTTAAGAAAGAGTAAATGACATTGTGTTAAAATGTATTTATATATACCATAGAATTGAAACAAGAACAAGAAAGAAGGAAATGAAAAGCCATGTAAATGATTACAGAGCTTGTTAGTTCCATTTGTGTCTTCTGGCTGTTAACTGTTTCCTTATTGCAATAACAAACCACGTATATATATGTGTATATATATATATGTATATATATAAAAGGATATAGTTAATGGTCTGCATTGGATATGAACTTTGTCCTTTTTTCCATTTTCAGTGCTAAATTTTGCTTAAACAGCCTTGAGTCTTTTAACCAATTTTTAACCAGTGAAATCATTTTAAAAGCACAGTGTGTGTGTGCTCATAAGAAAGCAAATTCTGTGTCATTGCTACGTGACTTGAAAAAAAACAAGTCATCTGACTCACAAACACTGTAACTTTTCAGATTGTTTGGTAATCCAGTCTTTAATTCTGTGACTCGGGACTTGCCCACACACAAAGTAATATTATTTCTCTTACCTCACCATGCAGCACTGATTTGTTTCCAAATCTCATCTACAAATGAACTTCTGCACATTATACACATTGAAAAGATATACAACCTTTTCTGCATATGAAGTAATTTCTACATCTCCTTTCTGCATCATCAACCAGACACAGAAGGCATTGCTTATTGTTATCATGGTCATGCTTTGAAATGTCTCCATTTACCACAGTAGAAATTTCCTGTTCTAGGTGATCCTGCTCTGGCAGGGGGGTTGGACTGAATGATCTTTCGAGGTCCCTTCCAACTCCTAACATTCTGTGATTCTGTAGTTTCCACTAGACTCAATTCCAGCTTATTAAAAACAAGGTCTTCCTGATCTTAAAAATGCCTCACAGCAACAATAAGCTACAGACAGGAAAAAAATCAAATTCTGTCTTAATTACAAAATATATGACAATGTGAAATAAAAGATTTATTATAAATATTATTATTCTTCAGTAACTCACATTCTCTTTGTGTGCTATTCTTTTTGAGATATGGAAATTCTGTTAGTGTATCAGACAAGCATGTTATGTTCTGTCTGACAGTTCTGTTTGTGTATACTGTGTTATATACAGTTATGTCTTATGGTCATGCTATCAGATGAAGTTGCATTTCTCAGATGAAACATATCAACCCATACAATTATATACACTTATAAATATATGATGCACACAAGCTTTAGATAATCAGGAGAATCAGTCAATATATTGTCTAATCATATCAACTTGCAGATCAACCTTTTAATGAGAATCAAGCAAAGGATATCATGTAGTCCCTTCTCTGGATATAAAGGCAAGTTAACACACAATTAAATGGTAGTTTACCAAAAGAAATGGATAAAACTGTAAGTGCTACAAAATGGCAGAGGTGTTCCAACACCACTTACAGAAAGAAGCAAGATGCCACATTAAAAATTTATTCTGATTAATTCCTCTTTGAAGGAGATATTGGTAAGAAATTATATTGGAAGAGCCATTAGTTTATCACTTTGGGGAAAACAGGTACAACAGGTTTAGGCTTTAATAGTGGAACAATTTGAAAACTACTAATTGGACATATATTTCTGGCATGGCTGTGGAATACAAAACTATTTTAAAATTAATGTATAATATTAATTAAAGGCCTGATTCAAATCCTCTCTTGAGGCCCAGGGAAATTTATCTATTGCATTCAGATAAATAAAGTAATTTTGGAATCAATCCTATGACATCTCCACCACAACAGAAAAATGATGAATATTGTAATTCAGATTTTAAAAAGAAGTTAATGAGTTTGTAACGGAAACATGAAAGATTAAAATGCTGATATCATGAATATGGTGATGTCAAGATAGAATGTTAAATCAGAGTACGAAGATGTATTTGTGTATGTATCTGCAATTACTAATAATTTTCCAAATCAGAAGAGGCTTTTCAAAACTACCAAAATAGTAACCCTTCATTAAGTGGAAAAGACTTGCCATGTTCTACGTAAGTCAGGAAAACAACTGGTTGCTGTAAAACACTTACAAACATTGTTCTATGACACAGTATTACCCAATAGATTTAAGGTTTTGCATGCCACTGATCAAATAGCAGCTAACATGAGTTAAACTAATATTCCTGCAATGAATACACTGTCCTAGAGCATGCGTTGTTGTTACTAACTTTATTGACTGAAATTCATGCCTGTGCAGAGGACCTGTCCAAGATCCATGGAGAGAAATTAAAACTTGTTACTGCAGACATTTAAGCATCTGCTTATTTTTGCATGAGTAAGGTGCTCTTTTCAATTTTAGCAAGCTTGCTGATGTGTATAGACTGCAGTGTTCATAAATGTTTCATAACATTTCTGAACATAACTGTTGAGAAAGATTGTCTTCTAAATGTGTGGTGCATTTATCTTGTACTGGCTGTCAGTGTAATGATGAATTTGCATTAAGTAAACTGTTTGTTCTGTAGAAAAATAAAAAAGTCAGCTGCTTGACTCCATAATAATATTTATTATCAAAACCAAAAATACTATCCTACAGTCCTTGCTTTTGTCTCAGAGGAAATACTTACTGACAATAAGTGGACCAACATGTAAAGGTGCAACACCATTGAAATTAGTGAAGTTGTAGCCAGTACAACTAGTACTATTACTAGACAACAGCAGCAGAATTTGGTGCAGTGCTATTGTGTAAATTATTGCTTAAAGAGAAACTACATCTTTAGGCTTTTCCAATAATAAATATAAACAAATAATAAAAATTGATGGAAAAAACTGGAGTATCAGCTTTTTTGTGCAAAATTGTAATTGAAATCCTGAAAGAAAAAAAGTAGGTTAGAAGGCCTACTAAAGAGGATAGGTATCTGGATGCTGAAGACAGAATCTGGTGGCGTATTTTTTTTAAAAAAGAAACTGAAGACTACTTTACTAAGAGTGGGAGAAAAGGAAATAAATACAAAGACTGAGCTGCTCCAAAGGCAATTAATATTTTTAAAAAGGTAGTTGCCATGAGTAGAAATAGGGAGACAACTACTGAAATATGAGATGAAGAGAAAGAGCAAAGACTGATGAATCATGAAGAGAACACATTACATCATTTAACTGGAAGAAATTCATATGAAGTAAACATCTAGAGGGCAAATTCTGACCAAACCTCTTCAACAGTGGAGGTCTCCAAGAAGAGCTGTATTGATGCTTTGGAAGTGTTCTGACAAGTGGACCATAAAATTCTCCAGGAGCAGAGAGAGAATTCTTCATTTATCTTAATTACATTTTAGGTCTCAAGTACAATAGAGGCTATACCCACTGTATCCCCATTAGATATTTTATTCACACAATGGCAGCATATTTAATTTACTTTTCTAAAAACATGCCTTTCTGCTAAACTATTTTTTAAATAAACCTGTATTATTTATTTTTATGGTTTTGGAAATACATGTCCTTAATTGCCTTAGAGATCGGTGACATTCCTTTGCTCAATGTATTTAACACTCAGTTGGTCACTTGTATTGAATGCTTACTGAAGGAGCTAAATAACGTAAAATTTATGTCCCTTACCCTGTCAGTAGAGCTTCACTTCGACTATTCACATGTGAAAAATTACTCATTCATCTAAGTATTTTCAAAATCTTCCCTTTAGCTTAGAGAGTGGGAGTCATTTTGGGGGTTGACTATTTTCTATCTTTTATTGAACTTACTGATGAACAGCTAGTGTTGTAAAAAGCAATTTTTTGTCTTTAAATGGGAACTTTTATTTATTACACATTTCATTAAAGCATCAGGAAGCACGTGGCGAGGGGGTGGAAACTGAAATGAAATCAAGAACCACATTAACATACTTTCTAAACAGATAATATTAAAAAAAACTACTCAATGTTAACTTTTTGACTCTTCTTTTTTTGCATTAACTCACCATTTTATAGTTCCTGTAAGAGTTCTCTTCCTCTGCCAAGCATCTGTCTCTGTTTAAGGGTCAGAGAGAGAGAGAGCAGGATTTTCTCTCTATGGTTCTCCAGGGGAGGATTAAGAAAAAGGGAGTAGAGAGAAAAAAAAGATACTTCCCACAAGGCTGAAAGTTAAGACTGCAACAAGTTTAATGAAAAAACAACAGGGGAAAGGAAAAGGGAATTAATAAGGGACAAAAGATAATTATATACAAAACCCGATCCCAGTAGTCCCGAGTGGAAGTGTCCAAGCAGTGCCTCGTGGCCGCTGCAAGTGCTGTGACTCGTCACCAGGGACCGCAGTGGTGCCGGGAGCGGGTGGTGGTGGATGCTGCCGAGCACATGGAGGTAGGCCCAGCCGTCCCAAGATGCGACAGGAAGCAGCTCGGGAAAGCCAGGAAAAGCCCGCGAAAACCTCGGTTTTTTATAGACTGTGGCCGGAAAGGAGAGGCAACAGTCCTGATCTCTGACCCTCCAGGGTCCTACAGACACCAGCAGTGCTTCCTTTTCAGGCTGGTAACCGTTAAACCGTAACACATCAATGCAATATTTCTGTGAAAAGCAACTTTTCCATGTTCTCTCTTTAAAGATGTCATGCACCTTTTAAGTTTATAGCTGTTTAGAAGATTGTTCCCTTAGATGTCTTCAAGAATACAGTACTAGTACTGTGGAGACATAAAATCAAATTCTCTTCAGGATCTATGAACCAGAGCTAGATCCACATCCACATTTAAATTAACAAGCAATGAAGCTATTTTGTTGAGCTAGATCTAGCACAGAAGCTTCCATCAGAAACGGAACTACAGAGAGCAAAGCAGAACAAAAAACTTATGTTGATGATTGCCCTGTCTCCTCTTGGGTCCTGGGTCATCTGCTGCACAAAGAACAGATGCTTTGATTTGCTCCTCTTCATTACCTTCCTTCCATTTCTGCAGTCCCATAAACTGAATTAAATTGGTGTTAGTCATATCTCTTCTGTTAATTCTTCTTCTTTGGCCAGCAATATGGGCAGAATATGAGAGAAGGCAGCATGGTGCATGTAGGATGTATCCACTGTTTCCCAGCTATGGGCAAGGTTCCAGCCGAAGGTCCAGCAGGATGAAGTATACCAGAGCCAGCCCATCCTCCACTCCTGTATGATGGGAGAGTGAAAATAGTCAGGGAAGACAGGAAGACCTGATTGCCCTGTGTTGGACATAAATCTAAAAGTATCAGAGGTCTTCTGCAAGAATAAAAGCATGCCAGTTCACTTCTCTGCACAACCTTTTAACACTCACTGACCAGATTTCTGTAACATGACTTTAATTTTTGGCATTCGAAATACTCTGGTGTTTACTAAGGAAAGCTATAACTGTCTGCTCATTTCTTTGTAAAATGTATGCAGTAGAGGGGTTGGTCAACCAAGGAATTTGATCGTTTCAGAACTTTGTCCAGCAACAGCACAACATTAAAGTAACAGTTCTCCTCTTTATCTAAGTTTTTGATAGATTGACTAGGACAACGCTAAAACTGAGGATGAGTAAATCTTCTGCTGTGGAAAATATAATCAGTGAAAGATTTCTAACCAGCGTAAGTGCCTGTCTGTGCTATTTACAAAACCACTCAAAAGTCCTTCTCTGTTCCTCCACCAAAAATTACAGAGAACAGTTCTACAACTGTCTTTCAATTAAATAAACAAAAAATACTGATTTTAAAACCTTCAACTGCAGTTCAGAATACAAATTTAAACTGCAGAAATTCTGCCTTTATGTTTTGAATCTGATAAATACTCTGTCAACATTAGATCCTTTGGAAGCAAATGTATTTGCTTAAGAGAAAGGTGCAGCACTTTTAAAGAGCAACCACTCCCTGAGAGCTGCCTTCATATCTCATAGAGGGAATCTGTAATATTTTTCACATTAGCTGAGTAATGTATCAGGTTCTTTCTTCTATATCTATTCTTATGTTTGCATTTTCTCAACTTTAAATTGAAAATATTTATTGAAGAACAAGCACACTACATGATATGTTCTAAGCATTAAGTTTATAAAAATATTTTTCTTCCCACAGACTATGGCATTGAATATACTGAAAATACTGAGTTTATGTTTTTGTAAGTCACAATTTGAAGGATATTTTTTCTGTATTTTGTATTACATGGATTGACTGTTACATAGATTGAAACCAGAGAAAGTATGTGTCATTTTAAATGGTGTAGAACTCTGTGCTGTTAGAGATTAAATACTCAATACAAAGGATGTCCCCTTCACTTGGATTCAAAATTAGAAAGCAAAAATGAATCTTGCTTGTGACAATTGTTAAATGAAATTCTCTAAGGGAATAATATATTATGCATTTCCTGAAGTTTTATTTTGCCCCTTTCTTTTTCTTTGCATGAGAAATTCAGTGGAGAGCGGCAAAATCTACAGACTCAAAGTAAGGTTTCACATGCACTCACTTTATAAGTGTCCATTGTTACAGATTTTTGCATTGTCAGTTAATTTTTTCTGAAAGGCCTGTGACTTCTTTTGGTTCACGTTTTGTGTTATAAACCACAGACTTCCTTCTACTTGGCAATATTTAGTTTGCCTTGGAAAATGTATCTTTTTTGAAATTCAAGAGGTTCTTCTAGTCAGGAACCAGAGCATAATGCTTGGATAAGCAGATAGTGTAATAAACTCTTGTATATATTTCCTAAGGTGCAGGAGTGAGATCATGGTTCAGGTTTTGCAATGTGGGAATAAACAAAAGGCCTAGTGCTACAACAGGACTCCTAAGGTTTGCTATAAATTAAATGGAAATTTAAGGAATGTATTGAATGAGTAACTGCAGTGACAACAAAGGGTATTGAGCACTTCCAGCCTTTGTTTCATGTGACATCTCACACCAGCCTTTGTACAATGAATAAAGCAAAAACTGGACAGCAGTTCACTGATGCTTCTAAGAAGTATTCTACAGGCTGTAGCTGCATGAAAAAGATACATCAAACCCTTAATACTCTTTCTACCTACTTTGTATATGGTTATATGACAGTTAGGCACATATGACCTGCCCTATCTACTTTTATGAGTAAGGCAGAGTATTCATTGACCTGGCTATGAAGTAGTTAAGTCCCTAGTGAGAAAACACTTTATGGCTAGTAAAGCATCACAGCAAATTTGTGATTTTATATGTGTACAGACAGTTCAGTAATTTATAATATATATGTTACATAATATATGTATGATAACGTATAGGAAATTTGAGGTGTTGATCATATTATGAAACTGCTAAATTATTTCTGTATTCAAGGGGAGTCTTCAAGTTTCATACATTAATCTATTATGTTTACCAGACTGACAGCAGAGCTGAGAAAGCTAGTGAGAAATAGTATCAATTCTATTTCTGGAGCTACTTAGAGAAGTAAAACTACTGACTTCATTGAGGAGAAAAACAGAACAATCCTAAGATGATTGAGTGAATGGAAAATAAGTGGCCAGATAAAATTCAGCATACAGTAAATGTGGGTGATATTCCCTGAGAAAAACAGTTCTAATATCACAGGCTCTCACAATTTGAAGGTGGTTAATTTCCATTCAGAGACAGTTCATCTCAGAAGTAAATACAGCAACATTGGGCAAGTTGAGGACAAAAAAGGATGACCATAATAATAAAATGGGTTGTTATGAGTAATGACTGCCTACCTAGCATTCCTCAATCTGGAAGAGAGAGAATCTGAGGAAAAAACAGACAGAGGTTTTAAAACCATGTCTGATGTGTAGAAAACAAAAGGGAACAATCATTCACTTTTTCTTCCAATATAAAAACTACAGTCCAAAAATAAAGTAACAAGTGAAAGGTTCAGAATAAGTAGAGCTTATAGGGAAGATGTGAGACTCCTTGCCAAAAGCTTTCGGGGCTTCAAAATATACCATAGACTCAAGGGAAAGCCAGAAAAAAGTGTGAAAGAAAAATCCCATAAAGCTGTAAATACACTTATATTCCCTCTGGCTTCAGAATGTTCCTGAGGTACAATTGCGTGGATACAAGTCCAAGGTTAGTATCACCACCTATTATACTGCTCTTACATTTCCCAAAATTTCCATTATTAGCCACTCAATACCCCAGGAGAGCTATAGTATTACAAAGATCTTTGGCCATTCTTGTTTTTATGGTATAGCTTATAGAATATGCTATCAACCAGAAAGTAGCACACAGAAATGTAGGTAGTGAGTTAAATAAGTTACCAGATACATACTTTACTATCTTTCTAGCGTCCCTGTTTTGATGTAACTTTAAGTCACCCTCAACCTTGTGTTAATTGCAGTGGCAATACCAGAAGCCCAGAAAAGGCAGAAGTTCCAGCAAGATTCATCCTTGCTTAGTTAAATTATGTTGAAAGCTAGGGACAGACTTTTTGCAAGGACAGGTAGTGACAGAATGAGGGGGAATGGTTTTAAACTGGAAGAGGGTAGATTTAGACTAGATCTTAGGAAGAAATTCTTTACTGTGAGGGTGGTGAGACACTGGCACAGGTTTCCCAGAGAAGTTCTGGATGCCCCCTCCCTGGAAGTGTTCAAAGCCAGGTTGGACAGGGCTTTGGGCAATCTGGTCTTGTGGGAGGTGTCCCTGCTCATGGCAGGGGGTAGGACCAGATGATCTTTAAGGTCCCTTCCAACTCAAACCATTCTATGATTCTATGATTCACAGCAAACAAAAATTATGTTTTGTACAGGCCCCAGTGGAGAGAGCTATTCTAAGCCATAAGAGATTTAGTGAAATGTAAGTATTTTCTTCTCAGACACTCCTCACTGAGATGTCTATGCACAGTAATACAGTAGGGAAACTGTTACAGATAAGAAGGAAAATTGACCACACCAAGTAAGAAAGGCTGTTGTGACTCTAAGAATAAAATGAGGTTTATGATCATAAGAGAGAGAAAATGAAAATTCTAAGTTAACAGGAATAAGCAATGTAAGTTCGTGAATAAGCAACCTATGTCCGTGATAAAAATTAGATTGATATTTAACTTCTGAATAGAAAAATCATTCTTTAGAGTCTTCTCTTTGAAAAGTATATGACAACTGGGTTTATTTTACGGGGACACTATTTTTCTTTTTTTTTTCTGTGGAAAGGAGTAGTAAAAGTCACAGCATGAAAACACTGGACAAAATGTGAGAAGCTAATATTTTCACAACCATCAATATGTCTCTTGGCTTTTATTTTTATTTTCCATATTGGCACTAGCTAGATAAGTTTCTGTACTTTCTGACTTATATGTTGGCAAGGGATTTATGACCACACACATCACTTTACTCTTGGACAGGAACTGTTCGAGAGTTGAGTTTATCTGCAAGAGGTGCTATTTAATTTCATTTACCTTGATCAGTACAAGGCATTATTTTACTATTCTCTCTTTCTCTATGTCTCTTTATGTTTCAAGTCAGAAGGAAACAATAGACACAAACACTGGATGATGGTATCTAGAGCTAATTGACTAGCATATTTAAAGTGGGTTGTGGTTGCTTAGAAACATTTATAGTCTTTAGCAGAAGCGTGATTATTAAATAGTCTGCAAGGCAATGTAGAACAACATGTTTTTACAAGAGCAAGAATCAGAGAGAAAGATGGTCTGTGGCTTAATATTAAAAGGAAACATATTTACAAATAACATTTATTTTTTAAGCCCTATTAAACAACATTACTGAACGAATTTTGAACAACGCTTATGCCAGAGCAGTAAACTGAAACTCGGTGTCATGATGACTGTGTGCCAACTTGCTGTTTATTCTGTAAGGCCCTCTGTTAATTCCAGCAGTAGTTATTTCTTCTCTGTGGCTGATCTTGAGAGCTTGCAATTTACTTATTATAGTAAACTGCATGTTATGTAGGAAGAAGCTGATTATGGAGATCAAAGGACAATGAGATGTCTAAAGTGCAGCAGCCTTTGCTTATATAACAGCCTTATGACAAAAAATCTTACAGTGAGGGAATACTCAAAGTCTGAATTCTGTAGAGGATAGGGTAAGAAATATGTCCTACAAAGCTACAAATATTTTCAATACAGAGAGCTTATTAAAAGTATCTAAAATATCTAATCTATAACCAGCTATATTTATCAATTGAGATCTCATTCTCTAATTAAGTATTTCCAAAAAATGTAAATAACACCTATGATGTAATTTGTTTTGGAATTCTACATGACAAAAATGTTCAGTCATTCTCAATCATGTCTCAAATTTCTTCACAAAACGTTGATATTTCAGGGAACTTTGGTTTTCTATGTGTTTCTATTTCCATTCTACATGTGAAAATGCTCATGCTTCTGTTGCAGCAATGGTGTCACATAAAACATTGAATCTTCATGAAAGACGTGGATGTTATAAAAATTGACACGTTTATAGTACACTTTTTTCTCCCTGTAGCCTAGTAGAAAGTATTATACAAATGGTAGCGTGAGAAGAATTCTCTCCCGTCTGGTTGGAATTTAGATTTAGACTTAAGCACTCAAGTTTGTCAAGAAAAAATATAAATCATAGGAACATTATAGGAAGTTTGGACTGTACATGAACTACGAACAAGGACAGTGATTTTAACAGGAACTTTTCTATGAGGCAAATTATTCTAATTACAAATCCAGTGCAAGTTAATAACTGTTAATACCCACCATAAAAACTAAAAAGAAAAGGAGAGAGAGGAATACAAGAAGCATAAATGATAAATAAATCAGGAGCTTCAATGTTTCTTCTAGCCTTCGTAGTTGTCTATCTTGAGAAGAAATTATAAATTATGAATAATATTCAATAGCTTACTGATCAAGACTAAATTTCTCTGATTATTTCTTAGTTAAGGTTCTGTAGAAATAGCTAGCTTTTAGAGCCCTATGGACTTTTAATGCAAACTTCACCCTATCACTAGTAACTGGAACTAAGTCTGCAGTGAAAACAAGAAGAATATTTAACTGTAAATTGAGTGATAATAACTTCATACAAAATCTCTGTCAGATGCATAAAATGCTGTCATGTACATAAGGTAAAACACTGAAAAAAATAGAATTGAATCACCATCCCAACTCCTTATTAATCTAAATGTTTGTTGCCATACTACATCAATAATATTCAGTAGAAAACTGCATTTTTCAAGACTGTATTGTGCCTTTAACATACAACAAATACTAATGGAACAAACAGCAACATCATTTTGATCTTATTTCCTGTAGATTAATTTCTTTTTATTTTATAATTTATTGGAAGGCCATTAAATGAAACTACTATTGGAAAATATATACTCAATAACTCTATTTAGGAGAATTGCAGTTAAAAGCACCTCTGGATAACAATAAAGGAAATGGACATGACCTCTTAAACCTCAGTGAGTCATATGCCTTTTTTGGCTTGAAGAAATGATCACTTTTTGAAAAAGGTGAGGTATTATCGTAAGATAACTCACTGGTTGGCAACTGGATTTAGCTCCATTCACCACAACTCTCTCTGCTCAGCCATCCAGCCAGCTTTTAACCCAGCAAAGCGTATGCCCGTCCAAGCCATGCCCAGCCAAATTCTCCAGGAGGATAGTGTGGGAGACGGTGTCAAAGGCTTTACTAAAGTCCAGGTACACAACACCCACACCCTTCCCCTTGTCCACCAAGCAGGTGACCTC
>NW_010208105.1:0-6742 GCF_000695765.1 Mesitornis unicolor
GTGGCTGGCCCAGCCCTAAACCACGACACAGGGAGTGGGCGGAAAGAAAATCTGATAACATGAAAATGTTCACAAACTGATTTTGATTTCACTGAACTGCTTTTCGTCACCCAAAAATCACAACACAACAAAGAAGCAATTTCAAATTAAATATTCCAGAAGTGTATTTGAAATAAATTTCATGAAATTTCCCTTAATACAGAAAAAGCTCAACATTCAATAATTTAACAGATTAATTGTAAACATAGCAAAAATTAACTTTAAATTCCACCTAAGCATGGTTTCTGATAGCATCAGGAAGCATACTATCTGTTTAGCCCTACTTAGGATTCATTTCTGTGAACAGATAATTTAATCTTCTGTTTGCAACTGCACATTAGGAGTATTACTTCTGAATTCCACAAGGTCGTTCAGAGAGCCCTGTTGTGGACATCAGTGAATGCTTGGCAATGGTAGCAAGGTATGAGAAACTGTGAATTAGCTGGGAGTAAGCCAATCTAAGAAAAGGCATTCTATGTGATAATGTAAAGACGACAATTAAGTTTTCAACATTCATAAATATAATCATGCTGATCTTCTATGTCCTGTTTAGACTGCCAGTTATTTGAGAGGTATTTTCATTCCTCTAAATTTTGCAAATAATGATAAAATGCTTCTTATGAGAAACAACATTATCCTTTGAAAGAAGATATTAGGCAGCCCAACCAGCAACATAACATGTAACAAAATGCTGCTGGATCGTCTGTGGACAATAATGCAAAATGAACTCACGGGAAAGACCCCGGGTACTTCTGGGAGCACTGTGATTTAACATTTGACAGCTACATTTGCTGTTGCTATTTGCTGACTTTGGCAATGTTTTTTATGACGTGACATGCCAATAAAGCTACAATGCAAATGAATTTGTCTGAACATGAAAGCACATACCACTTTGTACACTATTACACTAATTTATGATGACCATTTTTGAAATTTACTTTTCTATGGGGTGAAAAGAGAACACCACCTTCAGCCACTAGCCCTAGCTGAGTGTCCATAACAGCTCACAACTATTTACTGGGAAAACCTGCAACCATCAGCCAAGCGGTAATGTTCATTTTGCATGAAATACTTATTTTCTCATTGCTATTCTTCTCTTTTTCCGTCCTCCACTTTATTACAGTTACCTTAAGAGTGGATCACCAGTCCAAACTGTTACCATGCTTTATTTGTTTTCTATACAGGAAATCCAGGTTTCATGTGCCCAATACTGCTTTTATGAGTCTAGAGATTGCCTTATCAAACTTCATGTGTAGTAGTAAGTCAATAATTATAGGAGGTCAATAAGTATACCTATGACCTTCATTGACACATTTTTGTTGCTTACTAAAATTTGGTACTGAAACCACAAATTTGTTCAGGCTCACAAAATGTGTTCTCACCTCTGAGCTTCCATTATATCGTTGCTAGCAGTCTTGAACAATACTATATAATCTTAATTAAATCCTGATGTTTTTAAAGCTCCCAGTGGCACAATCTAACCTTTCTATTGCCTCTTCTGCATAATTTAGGGATAGTTTCTGTCCTTAAATTGGTTTGAGAATGATGAAATAGTGCAAAAAGGCTTGTACTTGGAAAGAAAAAAAATCTTCCCAATAAACTGCAGTTTTATGCTAATTTTTTCTAACCTTATATGTTCCCATTATGAGCAAAATGACAAAAGGGGACACATGAATGTGTAAAAAACATGGATTGTATCATAATATGCAAGTTTACTTTTTACTTTAGTTTTGTTATAATGTCTGAAAAATAGCTTAATTTATTAAAAATTAGCCTGTTCTTGGTATAGTCCATGTTAGTTTACTCATTTCATATTTATATATTGTTGCTGCCTCTTGTGGAAAACTGTGTGTAAGAAAAAACTGCAATGCTTTAAAGTAAAACAAGAAAACTACTTTTGCCAAAGGGTCTGTAGGTATGAGTCATACAAGCAGCACTAAATCTCTGTTGCCTGCAAGGGTAAGAATCTCTGAACTATCCTGGTTGGAATGGTGCTTATGTAAGTTGAATGATACACATAGATTTTTTCTATCAATGAGACTTGCTGGCCATGAAACACAATGATACTAATAATCATTACCAGTATAAATTCTGTCCATAGCTAGTGAGAGAAGAGTGATACCTAGATATTCTAAAGAGCCTGATTCTGTGTCCATGTATCTATTTCTTGAGAGGTAGTACGATTCAGCCGCAGTTGATACTAACACCACGGAGCACTGAGGCAATCAAGCCCTCGCAATTACAGGAAATCATGAAGCTGACAGTTACTGGAGAATAGTTTGCATATCTGTTTTAGCCATCCCCAGAAAAAACCAAACAAAATCCCAAAACAAACCCAAACAACAAAAAAACCTGCAAAAACGGTGTCTCAGTAATATGATATGACTCAAATAGGGAAAAAATCCACCTCGGAAATAATAACATGCCATAGGAAAAGACCTCCAGTATCATTCTCCTGTTGATGATCGCTTCATCCAATAAAACCAGCAAAAGAATAAAAGTTTCTTTATAACTTGAAAGAAAAAAAAAGCTATTATAGTTATGAGCTTTAGTTCTGCATATTATCTTTAGATGATTTATCTGACTTTCAATAAGATGTGCTTGAGTGTCCACACTAACTCTTTTTTGCATAGAAAAGAATTAGAATATACTGTCATGATGAATTGACAATATTAGCAACTAGCAAGCGCATTAATTAAAGAATAATAAACAAAATTCCAGAAAGAGTTCCAAAGGACACAGATATATACAGCTGTAACATTAAACCTGGCTATCTCTTTCACTGCTACCACATGCCACAGGTGTGGAATAGGTAAAATTATGTAGTGAAGGAGTGATGACAGGTCTGTATCCATACATCATTCCTATTGAATTGCATATGTGCACCTTCTATTTATTTAGGTATTTTTGTTATTACTCTTGGATGTATTTCAGCAAGTTAGAATTTCTAATTGACATAATGGAAACATTGTGAAAAAAAATATCTGTTCTGAGAACATTTTGCTTATGCATTTGATATTTGCTGTTTTTCTTCTTATTAGAAATATTTGCATGAAAAACAGAGAACACAGAAGTACATTTGGTTCCAAGATCTATTTTCCACCTGAAGTCAGAATCAATTCTGTATTAACTAATTGAACTTCAATGGATTTTAAGTAGATTTAATAGTTACAGAAATACTCCGCTTGACACAGGAGAGAAGGTGAAACTGGCTGAAAGCCAGTTTAGCACTCTCCTGCTTGTAGGCTAAACCCCAGTACAAGTTAAAATAGCCTCAGGCTTTCTGTAACTTGCACCAGATGGTAGAACCCCTTAGAGGTAATTACATTGGCAGAGATGACTGGAGCATGGTATGCTCCAAGTATAGTCCTTTCTGCCCCAGTAAATTTTCAATAAGCATTTCCTTAGCCAGGTTGCTGCAATGACAGCTTTACATTGCTCAAAGATATCTCCCATGCAGGATAAATCCCCAGTTAGCCAGAACAGGTTTAATTCTGCTTAGAACTCTTAAAGTAATACACAGCCAACTTGGCTTAGACTAACAATTGGCCCCATAGACATAGCTAATGAATAAGCAATAGTCCAGTCCTGTATGACATCAGTTTTGTGTTTTGTTGGGTTTTGTTTGTTTTTTTTTTTGTTGGGGGGGTGTTGGGTTTTTTAAATTATTCTATTTTTTCTCCGTCTTTGCAACAGTTCATACCTAAAGATTATTTGTATGGAAAAAAACATTTCTGGTACCTATCTTACATTGCTTTTTCTTTAATTGCTATTCACGCCTACTTGTCCAATTAGCACAGTTATGCTGGAAAAAAAACAAGCCACCTTTCATGAAACTCCAGGTTAGCATTCAATACAGCATTTCAATAGCCTGCATTCTCAGGCTTTATAGATCTAAACTCTCAGCCTGTCCTCATAGCTCATAACCTTTAATCCTGACATCAATCTCAGTGCTCAGTTCAATTACTGTAGTGCTGTGTTCTGAAAACTGGCAGAGGGTCAAGGGAAGTTTGTGAAAACTTGCAAGTTTCTCATTCTTTTTCATTAGAAAACTGGTAAGACACAAATTTCCTTCAGATGTTCTCCAGAATTCCTCCTACTCATCAATGAGGTATTGAATAGCATCTTTAGTCAGTCTGGTTGAAAAATCATGGGTAACAGTTCTGATTGTGTTACTGAGCTCTGTGGGTCGGCACAAGCCGACACACATTTTTAAATTCCTTTCAGGAGTTCCTGGTGGAGGTTTTTTACTTTAATATAGAATCTGGTGTGAATGTACAGCTCCAGCACAAAAAGTCTTAAAAGGCTGCTCACCAGAGTCTCCATTTTGTGCTTTGCAGGTTCACAGTCTGTTTCCAGATCAGAAGATTGTACTGTAACAGTTAGTTCTACATAGCAGCCCTTTCAGAAAGCAGAACCTGCAAACTATGGAGCTTTTATGAAGTATAGATACTGGTATTTGAGAACAGCATGTATTTTAAAATGGTAAGTATAGCTGAGATGAAAAAAAAAAGGCACGTTTTGCAGTATTTCTTTAAGATGTCCTTTTCCTTGAGAATTGCTACACAGCCATTGAGAAAACATACATTCTCCCTGACTTCCAAATATTCTGTCCTGTGCTTTAGGGCTTAGAAGAGCAAAAACAGACGGGTGATTCGCAGAGTGAAAATCTCATCTGAACTGACATGGATGGGGCTAAAACCACATTTTTATTTTAGAAAGTAGAAAGTCCCCCCATTATCTGTAGCTTACCAGCAACAGCAGCGAGATCTGATGATAGGCAGCGTGAGTCTTGGAGAAAGCAAGGTGCCACAGTTTCTGAAATAAACATTATGCATTGTTTTCCTGATGAAAGATGAATTACTTGTCCAGCCTGAAGGTATCAAATTGCTTTTTGTGAGTGAGGTCTCTAACAAGATGATAAAGTAAGTATATATTCTGGGACTTTTTTGTTTACCTGAGCTCAACAAGGTACCTAGTCTTTGAAGAGTTTTTTTTGCTTTGGTCCATTAAGTGATACAGCTTGGCATTGATCTGAAATTTTATTTCCCTGTTTGTTTTCATAGTCTTATAGTAGAGTACTACAGTATTTCAAGAAAAGACATCAGACTCCTTGTTTGTACTCCACATCCACCTCTTGTTTGTGTTTCCCAGACTCCATGAAAAGTTCTATACAGTGCAAAAATCAAGTCTTCACTTTTGTTAACATCATGGGTCTCCACCTCATCACCAAATACAGATTACCTAATTTCTTTGTATTTACTATGTTATATATTCAGCAGTGACATCCAATAGTGAAGCCAGTGTTGTCTCAGCTTCAGTACTGGACAATACTAGCAGGGTTCTGCTTTTCAGTCATTTGCAGATCAAGCAAAGAATATTGAAAATCTATATTTTGCCAAATACAGAAATTGAATATTTTACTTCCAAAATCTATTTTTTTTAAAAATAATGCCAACAGTTATTCTAAACACATACATCACTTTCTACTGTCTTCTATTTGGTTTCATGTTGAAAATCGAAAACCTGACCCTGCAGACAAGTGAACAGTTTCTACTAGGACTGTCTAATGGTCAAAGGAAATTAAATAAACAAGTTAATATTATTAGTGTAATGTTTTCTGAATTGTAACAAGTAGGTAAAGTAACCCTTGTAGTTTCTGGAAAAATATATATGAATGATATACATGCTACAACAAGTCTTTTTTTAACTTTCCTTTTTTCTTTTTCTTTTTCTTTTTTTTTCTCTCTGAAAGTTAAGATCTATGGGATCTTATGTATTATTCTCAGTTTATTAGTCTATAACTTTGTGATATTTTAGCAGCTTGGCAAACTGGAGTGCAATAATGTAAATTGTATTGACAGCCTTTTCATTCCTAAGCCTCATTTTTATTGTCCCTGTATCTTGTGCAAATTGGTACACAAGATCCTATCAGATTAGACAGCTAGATTGTTTGATATACAAAAAATATTAAATGTCACTGTGTTTTGATGAAAGTCAATCAATACCAGTTTTCTAGAAAATTCTTATCTTGTATTTCTAAGATTTTAGACTTTTAAGTCATTTTTTGAAGAAAGAATAAATTAAAAAATTGAGGAACAGATTTAAAAATAAATTGAAGGCAGGGTGTTTGCTACAATTTTGACACAAATTAGAAATCTGTAGTGTAATTGATCTATAGAGTATTATGTAAACCTTTTGGTCATGAACTACCATCAGCAATTTTCCGGGGCCAAATACATTGTTATTAAACCTTTTAATCATAATACTATAAAGCAAACATGGTTTTGTGACATAACTGTTAGCCACTGGAAGTGAGCTGATGATCACTGTTTGAGAACCACCATTCCACAATATATGCTATTTCATTATTCAGAGACGCTAACAAATTTCATAGCCTGTTTTACTGAGATACATCTAAGCTCATTAAATATTTTTAATCAAAATATGGCATTACCAAGCATAAATAAATATCTTTTAAGTTTTACTTATTACATTACCTTGATCCTTATTTTCTATTAATCATAAAATCATTCGGTTGGAAAAGATCTTTAAGATCATAGAGTCCAACCATAACCGGTCCACTACTAAAACATGTCTCTAAGTACCTCCTCTACCCACTTTTTAAACACCTCCAGGGATGGTGACTTGACCACTTCTCTGGACAGCCTGCTGAGTGGCTGGAAAGCTGCCTGGAGGAGAA
>NW_010208106.1:0-1058 GCF_000695765.1 Mesitornis unicolor
TACCATAACACCACCTCCATCTCTGTGGCCCCTCTGCTATGGGTTTAATATCACTTTCCCACCCCGGTGCTGTCTGCGAGGGGCCTGCACTTGCTGGGGATGTTTGGAAAGCTGCTTTTCTCCTTTATCCCACGTGGTTATGTTGTAGTTACAAGATAATTGTGCCTGATTAGAGGAGGCATTTGTTTCAGCGTTAGAATTAAGAGGACACTTTGACCTCTAGAAATTTAAAAGGTAGTGGGATATATGTGTATACGGGTGCTTGGAAGGTTACGAGAAAAATAGGCCATAACTTTTCTCTCCATGTCAGAATCATATAGGGGTAATTCCGTGTCTTATATGGCGTGATAGTTGCGAACCAATCAAGGTTAAGGGCAGAGCAAAATATTATCTTATGCATGTTCGTATGATTTTGCTTTGTTATAAATGTATAAATAGGCTGTGAAAATGTATGGGCGTCGGAGCACAATTAGAGGAGCTTCCCTCTGTGTCTCCCCAGTGCTGCAATAAAGAAGTGTATGTTTATCTGGAACTGCGTAGATAAGTTTTTCTCGTCGTGATTGTGACCCCGTCAACAGTTTTGGCGACCCAAATGGAACCTTGCGAGTGAGACTGGAGGAGACTGGGTGCTGATTGAACTCCAGCCAGCACCGAGGAATTCTCGGGGAGGACCATCGCCTTCGACTCTTACAGCTCCTCGCAATGTTTCTTGATATGGTAAAGCACTTCTTTTTTGGGGGGCTAAAAGCCTGATGAAGTAACCTGTAAGTCGTGGTGTTGGAGAGCCCGCTTGGTTGGGCTCAGGTGGAGCCAAGGAGCCTGCGTGTCAGACTGAGCAAAAGTTCTGCGTGGTTGGGCTGGGGAATTCCCTGCTATTGGGAGCCTTGGAGTCACCTGTAGGGTGAACATGAAAGTGATCGCAGGGTTGGTATTGGTATTGGTAAAGAACCCGTAAGGCGATTGCAGGGTTAACAGAGGTATATTGGTATTGGTATTAAGCAGACCTGCATATAAAAAGAAAAAGTGCGTGGAAAACAAAAGAAAAAGGCATTGGGAAA
>NW_010208107.1:0-813 GCF_000695765.1 Mesitornis unicolor
TGGGTTTTTCCATTTTCATCTAGGGCTTCCCATGCATATAAGCCTCTGGGTTTTGCCAGGGTCATGGGCACAATGCCAATAGAAGGTAGTTTCACCATAACAGGCTGTTCCACATTAATCTTTAGTGGAAGATTATTCTTTTCACTGTCTGGTATCGCATCATTGCCCATTGGTGGTTTATCAGGGTGGAATGCCCTGATTTTGGGGCTCTCATAATTTCCCCAATGATTATTAATGATAAGGACTGCTTGTGCAAGCTGTGTGTCTCAATTGGGTCATGAGACATTTGCGTGTTTTTTAATCAGACCATTAGTCCGCTCAAGGATTCCACTGGCTTGGGGGTAATATGAGGTATGAAACACCCACTTAATACCTTCCACTCGAGCCCAATCTTGAACCACTGTAGCTGTAAAATGTGAACCATTGTCACTCTGAATACTCTGAGGAGTGGGTAAAACACTGAACCATTCACGCAACACTCGCACCGTTTGGTCTCCAGTGGCAGGCGCGAGCAATGCCAGCCATAACCACTTGCCCAACCCGTTCCCTGTTCTCTCCACCCACCAGGACATCATCAATATATTGGTATATGTGAACACCTGATGGCATTTTCACAGTGTTCAGGAGTGTAGCCAAAGCATTATGGGCAACGGTGGGAGAATGCTTATACCCCTGTGGGAGACAAGTGTACTGTATCCCGTCCCAAGTGAAAACAAATTGGAGTTTGTCTTCCTCCCTTAGGGGAATCATGAAGAACATATCCTTGACATCTAAGGCAGCCATGCATGGATGGGCTGCTGCTTGTAATGCAGT
>NW_010208107.1:1202-1942 GCF_000695765.1 Mesitornis unicolor
CTTCTCTCCAGGCAGCCAAAACTGTGTTCAGGCCAATAAGCACCTTTCTAAAGCACCCATTACCCCTATTATATTAACAGCTTTTCTCGAGGGTCTGATCCCAAGCTCATCTGCTTGCTGCTTATTTAACATATTAATTTGTGCTCCTGTGTCAATCAAAAACTCTAAACTTATCCCCTCTGGACCAACAGGTATATGTATGTAGGGTTCCTTAGTAGCAGACCACTGATAAGAATTTACCAAGCAGATTGGGCAGCCCAGTCCCCAAACCGCAGCTTCCAGCTTTTTTGTCCATTTAACACCCCTTGCAGAGACACAAAAGGGTTAAGGTTTTGCCTCCCGTCTAGCGAGGGAGGAGGGGCAGTTGCTGGGGTCTCCTTTGTATTCCCGGTTTTACCCTCCAGCAATTCCACCAGCTGCCTTATGGGCTCGGTGCCCTGTCCATGTAACAACATTCGAGGCACACCCAGTGCTAATGTTTTTCGCCAGAGGCTGTTCCTCTCTGGTTCCGAGGCTTTACCGGCCTTCCCTTCCTCGGGCTTAGTTTGCCGAGGAGGAGGGGGCCGCTTGTCAGGAGGGTTTCGGCTGGGTTGCTGGATCTGCCTGGCTCTATCGGTGCCGCTGCCCTGATCGGTCCACCCCATTTCACACCCGTGTGCAATGATACACGTGGAGCGTGTAGCGACGTGCACTGGGTGCTGCAGGTCTCACTGGTTACGCTCTATGGCCCTTTGGACCTG
>NW_010208108.1:0-23413 GCF_000695765.1 Mesitornis unicolor
GAGAGGCCGTGAAATGTCCCCCGGAGTGGATGCTGAGATTTGTTCGCATCGTTTCCGTGTAGCTCTTAGCGGCAGAAACAGAGATTGAAGCCGGCCCTTGTGGAAGCTGATAGGAATCTGCTTTAATGCTTGTTTCACGCAAGGTGGAAGGGCTTAAAAAAAGGAAACATCGTTTCCAAAAACAGCTCCTTCTCCCCTCTTCCCCCAAGGAGACAACTTGCAGGGATCCAGTGCTGATTCAGGGGTGCGGGGTGAGTCAATGACCGAGCTGTCAGTGCGTAACTCACCCTTATCAGCTGCAGCTTCAAGAGCCACGGTTAACGTAACAGAAATGACACGGGCAGATTTCAGCCCTGCCCTCCCTCCACACCCCCCCTTCCTCTCCCTTCAGGAGAACATAAGCTACCCTTATTTTTATGGAGCCTTTTAAATAGGTGTTATTTTATCTGTCCTGAGATACAAAAATCCATTTATTTTTTCATTTTAATAATTACTATGCTATCATATATAGCAGTTTGTTTTTTTTTTTAATAAACATGTCAATTGCTGCATTCTCCTGAAATCATATAGCTCACTTTATTAGAAATATTAGTTGCTAATTACAACTTTTAATTTAGTCTGATTTGATGCCTTAAATGTTGAAAAGGAATCTGAGTCTCTATCCAGTGATCACAGAATCGCTCGGTTGGAAAAGCCCTCTGAGATCATCACGTCCAACCGTTCCTGTCTACCCCCTAAACCATATCCCTAAGTACCTCGTCTACCCGCTCTTTAAACACATCCAGGGATGGTGACTCCACCACCTCCCTGGGCAGCCTGTTCCAGCTAAACATGTAGCTCTCAGTGTTTCATCAGACTGAGGGACTGGCAAACATTCTTAAATTTCAGGTGGGGGAGGGCCAAGGAGTAAATAGAGCATTTTCCTGCCTAAATTAGACAATCATATGTGATACGAGTGTCCTATTAATAGGAATCATTAAACAAGTGGAGATGGCCTCATTACAGCAACATTACCATAAATCATCCTATTTCCACTGTATCAGAAGGAGTGGGGCCTCTGTTTAACAGACCTCATATGCCCAGGCTTAAATCCATTTTTGCTCACAGTTTTTACCTACGATTGCAGTGACATCGTAACTGTGTGTGTCACTGATAGTCACAGCGTATTTGTCTTTGTTATATGTAAAATCCGTGCACTTACACTGGAAGCCTGTGTTTGCATAGCCGTGACATAATTTCTAAGACAAAAGTCTGATGCTGCTGTAGAACTGTGTCCCTTATGATATTTTTATATCATCGGTTCAGTAGCAGAGGTTTTTGCACTTAAATTACCCCCAAGAACTATTTCTGCAGACGTTGTAAGTTTTAGAATAAAGCATCTCTTCTGTTTTCTTTTTTCCTAATCTAAAATGGTATCTTTCATATTTTTTTTTGCTCTGGTCATGACTTTCCCTCTATGGTTCCCAAAACAAACAGCCGGCTGAGCTGGGATTGCCCTTATTTGTTCAGCCGGTTTTGACCAGCAGCTCTCAAAAAATGTGGATAGGAAAAGGAAATACCAAACATGCATTGGATTTGCAGTCGCACAATTTGAAGGGTTCAATTATATTGCTTAAAATGCTAGGCCTATATAAAACCATTTGTTCTGTTCCTGCAATCCATAATTTTTTAAGGCCAGAAGAGACCATTAGGACCAAGTGACTTCCAGCAGAGTAAAGATCAAAGACCCGATGTTATCTGCATCCAGTCTGCATCTCCTCCTCAGGCCAAACGATCTGTTTCAGAAAAATAGGCTGTTTTATCCGGACCTTTTGTAAAACCACTGACGCTACTTATTGGCTTTAGCTGGTCTACTCGCCAGAGTGTACGATTTTCAACTATCTTGAAACAATATTGGAGAACGCTTCAGAACAATTATCTGACTGTGAAGCCTGTGCTGGGCGGGTGCAGGATGATTATGGCTGTGGTTGGAGATAAGCGTCCTCGGAGAATCGGGAAGGCCAAACCAGGCAGCTCCACAGAGTCTCAGCTGCGTTGACATAATGGGAACACTTTGCCCATTGTGAAACGTTTGTTTTTTTTCAGATGTGTTCTGGACACAAGCATCTTTCCATCTGCCGTAATAACCTTCTGTCCTGTGTTTTCTTGGCTTTTGAATGCATCATTTGGCAGGTTTCCATGGGTAAAAGCAGGGGGAAATGTCTTTTTTCCTCAGTGGGTCTGTGTTGTACTTTCTCACAAACTTGCTTCTGAGCTGCTGCTAGAGCTGGTATGGACAAAATTGTCAGGAGTGGTGGCCAGCGCTTGTCCCCTGGCTGGGTGAGACAGGTCGAGCAGAGATTTCAGGTGCAAACATGATTCTGGCACAGCCTGGGGGGGCTGGTGGTTTTGAAAGACAACTCTTGAAAAGCTAATCCACCAGAAATCAGTCTCTGCCTTAGGCAGAAGTTGCTCCTCTGACCCTGTGCCAGGGACTGATCTCAAAGTTAAAGACATCTGCTCTCTTGCTGTGACAGCTCTTCGTAGCCCATGAGCTTTCTTGCAGCTCCAGAGCAATCACCTGCCGTGTGGGATGTGAAGCTCAGCCCCCATGTGACATTGAAAAGCTTAAGATCTCCTCCACCAGCTCATTAAAGCGTGTGAGCTTCTGCATTTATTTCAAAACGTCCGAGTCAGACATTGCCCCCTTAGCTAACAGCAGCTGGATCATCTTGGGTTTCAGTGTGGGCAAGCACACAACACAGGGAAGCACTGGATCCTATTAGACAGAGTAATTTTTCATTCTGGTGCCAGGGGTCTCCGGAGTGAATTTATCCTGATCTTTAAATGGTGAACGTGTTCATACACCACCCACCTTCCTTTACCACCTGCCAGCTCTGAAGCAGAGTTCGTTGGCCTGCACCAGAGATGCGAGCTTCATGGATGAATTCCTCAAGTGACGTTACTCGTAAGCACAGAGGTTTGCCGTGGCAGCGCTCTCACGCGGGGCTCTAACCACCAGCTGTCTGCAGTTCATCAGGTGGCAGAGCGTGTGGAGGCGCTGGGCCAGTTTGTGATGAAGACCAGGAGGACCCTGAAGGGCCATGGAAATAAAGTTCTCTGCATGGACTGGTGCAAAGACAAGAGAAGAATCGTCAGCTCTTCCCAGGTACGCTCTTGGGCAGATGGTTTTCAAAGCTACCCAAATCTTTTGGCTGTGCTATGTGCAGCTCTTTGCAGGTGGTACCTGTGTGTATGTTTTCAATATGGTCAGTGACAGTGTATTTGTTCAGAGAGCACAAATCCAAGCTTCTGACCATTGCTCTACCTGTTGCAGCTAATACCCTTAATATTTCTCGTCCAGTCATACACAGATTTTCCCCGTATTTCCCCCATAGAAAATAGAGAGAACTCATCTCAGGTCACTTTATTTCCTTGTTCTTTACAGATAAAATCTTTAGTAATGATTTCAGTTTATGCGTTCAGAGAAAATAATCAGGAAAAGGGAAGGGAAGGAACGGTGGTTCTTCTAGAGATTTCTGTGCAGAGAAATTTCTTCTGCAGTCTGTATGATTGGGGCCACCTCCAACAGCCCGCCACAATGACTGCATTCACTGGGCCATTTTGAGAAGCAGTCCTAGCACCTGCTCAAGACCAGGCTCATGAGCTGGAGGAGGTCAAGAGGTAATTACTTCCTAGATCCCCTGATTCGTCCTGAGCCCGGTATGGCAGTGAGTGAGGTTGTTGCACCTCACAGCTGTTCATTGACCTGTATGAAATCCGTCAGGGGGTCTCGCTTGAGGGATAAAAATAGGCAATCTGCATTGCAAGCCACCTTCAGTTACTGTGAGCTTTTACCATTCATGGTGATCTCAGCAAAGAGAATCGTTTTAAATAATTAATGTCACGGTTTTTTAAGGTGGTTAAAACGTCAGTGTGTAGATCAGAACCCCGAACAGGGAAGTTAGAAAGCATTTCCACATTTTTCACTCTATTTTAAGAACTGTAGCGAGCCCAGGCACAGCAACGATTGTTGCTCAGCAATAAACATTTTGCTTTTGTGTACAGGGAGGATAACAATATTATGTTCATAAGGCAAAATAGCTGGAAGGAGCGTAGCTGGCATACACAAAGTGAATGTGATAGTCTCTGTGGAGTGTTCTTACCGTGGCTATTTAGCAGATTGTATCAGTGGATAACTGAAGGTTTAGTAAGTGTAGTGAGAAGTAACAGGAAAACTGGGGAAAGACAGGACAGGGAAGATGAATAAACAGTGCAATGTTCATAAACAGTGAGTGCTACCTGCTGGACAAGTGGTCTGTAATACAGATCACCTCGTGTTTGCAAAGTGCCACACCGAGCCACCGCGGGTACCGCTTGGGAGAGGTGTCTGGCTTGGCGGGTGGTGATGACAGGCTGGGAGGAACACGTCGTGGCTGAAAGGAGGCAAGTGGCAGTTTCCTGAGGAGATGGTCCTGTCCACGGCATGTGCTGCAAGTGAGAGGTGTTCTCAGAAACCCGCTAAAGGGGAAAGGAAAAACGTTTAAAAATAAATTGGTCTCTTAAGCTGACATCGGTCATCTCAGCGAGGAGGGCATGCGCTTTTCTTCAGCACAAAGACGTAACTGGCACTACTGAGGAGTGTCTCCTCAGTGCTCCTCTCCTGTGACCGTTGTGCTGTTGTTAAAATGAAGAGAAAAATTTCATGACGTGACAGACTGAAGGCCTCAGTTTCTCTCTCTGTGTCCTTTCATTTAGGATGGGAAGGTGATCGTGTGGGATTCCTTCACTACCAACAAGGTCAGTGAAACTTCAGCAGAAGTCAGATCTCTACGCAGAGGGCAAATGATCATGGGATCAAGTGGAGGGCTCACAGGAGGCAGCAGGGTGATGGGGTAACAGGCAAACCTCCAGCAGCACCTCACACCAAGGGGCCCAGGGCAAGCCGCCTCCCTTGCCCTGTGTCTGAGCAAAGTCCCTGTTCAGGGCGCTGGGGTTTGTCATGGTCTCCAGCAGGAGGCTCTGATCCAGCCCTCCCTGGGTAACCCCTGTACCAGGTGCCGTGTGTGGTCACCTGGGATCCTTCAGCCATGGTGGTCACTGTGAAACAGTGCTGCTGCTCCTCCAAGTCCCACTGGGACTGCCTCACAACACCCTGGTCCACACTCCTGAGAAAAACCAGCTTGTTTGTAACTCACTTGTACACGGGCAGCAGCGGGGTCCTTTTACAGCGCTGAGTAACCCAAATAAAACACACTGTGATCAGTTTGGGGCTCATGAATATGGGGAAAAGTGCCAGGGAGGGAGTAGCCATCCTGCTGCTGCTCTGCTGGGTTCTGCAGTGAGGGTTGTCCAGGCCTTACATGTGAGTTGTAGCGGGGGGAAACCTGTACCTAAGGATGTCCCACAGAAACACTGAACTTCTCTACACTGTTTTCCTTGCACCAGTTAGAGAAACGGTGACATCCCAGTTTAAAGAGGTCCTGTGTTTCAGGAGCATGCAGTGACGATGCCGTGTACCTGGGTGATGGCGTGTGCGTATGCCCCATCTGGATGTGCCATTGCTTGTGGGTAAGTTCCTCGTTTCCACAGCTGCTTACACAGAAAAGCTTTAGTGGTGTCCCTGTGCCTTCAGATGCTGACAGCTACAAATCTGATTGTGGGTGGAAGCACTACATTCAGTGCCTCTGATTCTACTCCCATAATGGCTCATACACGTTATCTCCACTGACTTCAGTGCAATAACATTTGTTGTGTAAGCAAGCATGGGAAAAAATCCTCTTTCAGCATTCATATCATGGGCCAGGAATTCTGCATGCATGCAACTTCCCTGTTCCACTTTGGTTGTGTGTGCTGGATATATCTTCTAAGGGAGAGTGGTTTTAACCCTGCTCTTACTTTGCCCTCTTTCCTCTATGACATAGAGAGGGTTAGTCATTAGTGATCACCAGCACAGCAATAGATGGGGTGTGGGGAAGTAACCCCATCCTTGATCATCTCCTCCCAGTTTTCTGAGGGCTCAGGTTTGAAAAAAAATGGGTTTATGCAGGGGAGAAAACGAAGAGATGAGGTGTTGGCAAAACATCTTTACAAAAGGGCCCGAGTGGATCAGGCAGACAAAGCAAGCTTGGGGCACGAAAGGATCAGACTTTACTGGGCAGCTTGCAAATCTAGAAAGCAGCAGCCTGAGGTGGGCAGGCAGACTCCGTAAATGTACGTAGAAAGGGAGTCTGGAAAGTGTGTGTATTTGACTGAAACTCAAAGAATGACAAGAAAGCTCTGTCTTTACACTTGCGAGAGAGACAGGGAGGGCATATATGGCTTGCACTGCCTACTTTGTGTTTCTGGTGTGCTGTCAGTTAAGTGCTGTGCACGTAATATAAGGCACAGAACCAGCACCTGGTGGGTGGTGTGCCGGGATCCCAGGGACCAGGGCAGGGCTGATCCAGCATGGCTCTAGAAAAGGGGTGGACACGAGCCAGACCCTTTAGAAAAGAGCCCTACATTTGGCCTGGGAGACACAGCTTAACTGGTGCAACTGCCCAGGAGGGACACACCAGCTACAGAGGTCAGTGCTTCTCTTGCTTTTTTCCCAAACTCCTCTAAAAGCCCTCTCTTCACACCTGCTACTTACTGTACCACCTCTTCCATACGAGTTAGGTCCAATTTAATAAGGTAGATAAATAATGACACTTAAATACCAGTCCTCAACAGAAAAATGGCACTTTGGCTGTGTGTGAATCATTAACCCTGAGGTGACTGCCGTGTCACCTCCCGGTTTATGCTTTCGTGAGGTTTCATTTGGTGCCATTTATAAACTCAATGAGGGTAAAAAATACTGAGGTGCAGCTGTTCAAGTTCTGTAAAGCAGCCAGGCTGGGGAGGCAGCTGGGGCTTCCCTGCACTGGGAGATCCCGGGCAGCACAATACAGGGAAGTCGGCACTTGTAAGGGTTTGGCAGCACAGCACTGACAGGTGGTTTCCTTCTTATCACCACTCGCCTCTTGTCGCTGCAGTTTTAACCAGTTCTCCTCTCTCTGTTATTGCTATTATTACCCTTTAGTGGCCTGGACAACAAGTGTTCTGTGTACCCTCTGACATTTGACAAAAATGAGAACATGGCTGCAAAGAAGAAATCGGTTGCGATGCACACAAACTACTTGTCTGCCTGCAGCTTCACTAACTCAGACATGCAGGTAAATGCGTTCCCTACCCGCTGCTCACCGTCCAGCAACACCTAACACGAGTGCAAGTAACCTTCCTTGCACCCAGGGCCATGTTCTGCCCCATGCAGGGGCTGCTGGTAACCCTCTCTGGGGGCAAGGAAGGTGCTGCAGAATCACAGAATCACAGAATCACAGAACGTTAGGGATTGGAAGGGACCTCCAAAGCTCATCCAGTCCAATCCCCCTGCCGGAGCAGGAACGCCTAGATGAGGTTGCACAGGAAGGCGTCCAGGCGGGTTTTGAATGTCTCCAGAGAAGGAGACTCCACAACCTCTCTGGGCAGCCTGGGCCAGGGCTCTGTCACCCTCACTGAGAAGAAGTTTCTTCTCCAATTGAAGTGGAACCTCCTGTGTTCCAGCTTGTGCCCATTACCCCTTGTCCTATCATTGTTTGTCACCGAGAAGAGCCTGGCTCCATCCTCGTGACACTCACCCTTTATATATTTATAAACATGAATGAGGTCTCCCCTCAGTCTCCTCTTCTGCAAACTAAAGAGCCCCAGCTCCCTCAGCCGCTCCTCATAAGGGAGATGCTCCACTCCCTTGATCATCTTTGTAGCCCTACGCTGGACTCTCTCCAGCAGTTCCCTGTCCTTCAGAAGCTGCTGTAAGGAAATGCTTGTCACAGCCCGTGGCCAGGCTGTCGTGCCTGCGCCCTGCAAAGGCTTATTGCTTCTGCAGAGGGAGCTTGCTGGTACCTGTGTGTTCCCTGGTCTCTGAGTCTACGCTGGCTTCTGCTTTTAGGAGTTCAAACTAATACAAATAGTTAAAAACCCAGTTCAGCCAGGGCTAGGTTGGGTATGGGCTCTGCCAGCAGATGGAGACTGTGTTGTTGGCCTGCTTTGTCCTGGGTGTCCATTCAACTGCTTTTGATTTCATTCTTGGTAGTTTTTGCTTGTACCAAGTGAGATATTTGAGCTTGAGGATGGCCCCATGAGGCCAGCCCTGTTGTCTGTACATGCAGTGGTGCACTCCCTAGAGGGAAAGGAGCGATGCTGTCCCCATCTCGCAGCTCGGCGGTTGGAGCACAGTGGGAGACGATGGCAAAGTCAGGAACTAATGCAGATCTGAATCCAGGCCAGCCTTCCTCTGTAGTGAATATCTCAAAGAGCTCTTTCTCCAGGAACATGAAAGATGATGAAAGGAGCCAGGATAATCCCCTTGTCCTCTCTGGTTTTTTTTTTAATTTAATTGAAGCTCTGCTCAGTGCCGCTCTGCAGCAAGATAAGTGGCAGAAGGGAGCATTTTCATTGCTCTGTGTGTCAGGAGAGCTGCTGAAAGGGAATACCTTGTCCCCTTCTTCCACGTATCTGGAGCTCTCATTGCTTCTGTTTCAGGACACGAGATGCCCAAGAGTATGTTGTTGTTTGTCATTCTATGGTTTCTGTAGTGACTCTGAGGTGCTAATTTAAGTCCATTGCCATGGAAACGAGTGGTGGAGGTACCAAGCGCTCAGGCTTGCTTAGCCCTGACCTTACTGTGCAGGAGCCCTGAGTAATTGGAGCAGTCTAAGTTAAATGGAATGGTTTTTATGCGATAAAAACCCAGTATTCTCTTTTCTTGTCCATACCTATATGCGTTGCGATTAAATCCTAGGAAAGGAAAAAAAGTTACTTGTTTTTTATAATGAAAAAGAAAGAAAAATTTGGTCTTTTTTCTCCGTGTTAAATACAGCAAACTGCATTGATATTGGAGGTAATGTATTACTGTGGTTAAAAAATACCACAGGGGATTTAGATGCTTCACGTTCAGTGATTCAGAGATTTTTTTTCTGAAGACTTTAAAAAGAAATTTTGCTGTGATTGATAGGCTTACAAGTGATCATCTACAGCACTGCATGTTACTGTTGAAACAAATACAAGCAAGTGGGTTGGCCAGGCTTCTGTTCAGACACTGTTATGTAGGGGATCTTAGAGAATCCCAGATTCCTTATCTTTTTTACATAATAGCCTCAGAATTACAATTACTCGGTAACTCTGCTGCTGCTCTGCCTCGGCTGCTCTCTTGAACTGCGGCTTGTTTTTCCCTCAGGAATGAAGGACAGGGTGGGAGTTTAGGTTGCTGTGGCCATGGGCATCTGGCAGTGCAGTGGAAAGAGAGGGGACCTGGGGGCGGTTCATCGTTGACTAAAGCCACTCTCAGGCTGTGTGGATGCTGAAAGGTCTGAGGGGAGACCTCATCACCACCTACAACTGCCTCAAGGGAGCTTGGAGAGAGGTGGGTGCTGGTCTCTTCTCCCAGGTGATGGGGGATAGAACAAGGGGAAACGGCACCAAGCTGTGCCAAGGGAGGTTCAGGTTAGAGATAAGGAGGAAGTTCTTTACTGAGAGGGTCGTCAGAAGCTGGAACAGGCTGCCCAGGGAGGTGGTGGAGTCACCATCCCTGGATGTGTTTAAAGAGCGGGTAGACGAGGTACTTAGGGATATGGTTTAGGGGGTAGACAGGAGCGGTTGGACGTGATGATCTCAGAGGCCTTTTCCAACCGAGCGATTCTGTGATTCTGTGAAAGAGGGGGTCCCATCACGTCCCCACCCTGGGCCAAGACGAGCGCTGAGCTGCGGGGCTGGGTGACCCACGCACCTCGTCCTCGGTGCCCAGATCGATCTTGCCAGAGAGAGCCTCCTCCGCCTTGGTAGGCAGAGAGCTGTGGAGCCTCGCTTCCTAAATTAGGTATCTGCAGCTCGGCGGTGTGATAACGCTGCCCTCGTGACAGCGCTCCATGTGTATTAATAGCAGCAGTTAATTGAGATCTCAAGTGTTTTGCACGGGGCAGGCAGCCACACTCCCAGTCCAGCGGGGCTGGGAAGCGGGATGAGGCCCATGGTGATGGTGGAGGAGGCAGAGGTGAGGGTGGCTCTGCCCTCGCTGCTGCTCCCAGCCCCTGGTGCTGTGCTCCTGGTGAGCGGGGGCTGTGTCCCTGCTGTCCCCTCCTGTGTGCAAGTGCTGCCTCTTGCCGCCAGGCGCCAGGCAAGGATCCCCATCAGCAGCAAGCCCGAGTCTAATAGCAAAGGTTTCTGATTCCCTTCTTCTCCTCTAGTTCTGGAATTCCTGGGGTTTGTGTTTGTGGGGTTTTTTAATGGCAATGCCCTGAACTTGAGTCCATAACATTTCTCTTTAAGCAGTAGCTGGAGCCCTGGGTTGCCAGCAGACTCTTCCCTTGCGCCTTTAGCTACTCCTGGTCCCCTCGTATCTTTCTTACACGTTATTACAAGAACAAATCCTCAGAGCTGAAAGGCTTCATTCCTCATCCGAGTACAAGTGTTCCTCAGAACAGAGAAGTTCATTGATCTAGGCTCAAATGCTGGCCAGAAAGACAAGTTAGGACTTCTGCTATTATCATCTCAGAGCATTAACGTCTCCAGTGCGGGATTCGGAACAGTCTGTTCTGCAGCTTTGCAGACCTCTGTTTATGGGAGGAGTTCCTGGAGCATCTGTCAAACATGTTCAGCGTTTAACCTTTATGCAACTCTGTGAATGGTTTCGTGATCATTTTCTTCTTGAGTATTTTCTTTTTAACTTCTAACTGCCCACTGGGATTCTTTTAAGTTTCTGCACTGACCGTGAGAAAAACCTGTGTACGAGATTGAGAGTCCCTCCTAAGTTCACCCTTGCCAACTTCCACGCCAGTGCACGGGGACCCTTTCAACCTGCAAAATTTGTGATTGCATAACGGCTTTGGGGTGCCAAGGGGAAATTTGGAACAATTGAGCATCGTCAGGATTTAGCCACAATAACAAGCGCTGATCACATGTGCTTTCTGCAAGCACTGTAGCAGATGAGGGAAGCTGTGAGCTATGTTCGGTCAATGTATTCTCAAGCCTTTTCACACACAAATGGCTTTGGACAAGTGAGAGGTGATGTACTTATCAAACAGCTGTCTAGACAGGCTTACTTCCCTTTCAGAAAATCCATGTCTTAAGCCCAATTAACTTGGTTTAACCTGCTATTTCAAGTAGAAAAAAAAAATTAGAGAACTAAACTCAACTTCAACAATTCCTCTCTTTACCCGGGTTGAATTCCAGCTGCCTAAATTTGGATAGGGGGGGCAGATACAGGGCAGACAGGGGTACCAGTCTGGTTCTACCTCCTTCTTGGAGGATATGGGCCCCTACTGCCATCAGTTCTCCAAACCCCACTGTACAAAACTGACCACTATTGAAACACAGTGTAGGTAGAGCAGTGGCAATACAGCTCTCCTTTGCACTCAGACATCTTTCCTTAACAAAACCCAAAACATAAACTGTACTTAGAGTCGTATTATTTTTATGGCTTTGATGTACTGCATAATACTTCATTAAATTAAAGCTGTCCTTGGTGTAGGTATAGGGTGTTAGTTGTTTCTTTGTGAACTTGAAGATCATCTGCTGATTTTTGTATTGTGACTTTTCTTGCCACATCCTGTAGATCCTGACGGCCAGCGGAGATGGGACTTGTGCTCTGTGGGATGTTGAGAGCGGGCAGCTGCTACAGAGTTTCCATGGTCATGGAGCTGATGTCCTGTGCCTGGACCTGGCACCTTCTGAAACGGGAAATACGTTTGTCTCTGGGGTAAGCAGGAGCTCCCTCTCATAATAGAAAATGAAGGAATATGGAAGGGAAAAGGCAGCAAAGGAGGAGGCTTATGATCCTATTGCAAGAGTGCTGGAGTATGTGTTGGAAGCCCCAGTGCAATCCACTCATTGCAAGCACATTTTCCAAGCTGGAGCAAATTAAACCCCTGACTGTGGGGTCAAACCCACCCAGCCAGGCTGACTGCAGTGCTGCTTACTTAGCAAATTCCACCCCACACCAAAGCAGGCCAGCCCAAGATCAAAACAACGCCTTTCCGGGGCAGGGAAAGGCTCAGAGTTAGAGCAGTGGGCTCGTAGGTGTGAGCCCCCGTGGTCAGCAGTGCAACACACCAGATGACCTCCCACATTTGGCTCCTTCCTCATGCCCCAGCTCCCTGGAGCCAGATGGGTTGTGCCAGGCGGGTGCCCAGGGCATCGAAGTAGGGCTGCAAATAACGCGCGTGCCACCGCGGCCCTCGCCCGCTCCCCAGAAACCAAGGGGGAGCTTGGACGCTGGCTGAACCCTCATACAAGTTGGAGCAGGGAGATGAGGTGTGGCCACATCTTCAGCTGTTGCTGAGCCCCCCGTGCCTTCCAGTGGTACCAGAGACATTCAAAGCCCCTTCGTCAGCCCAATACTGCCCACTCCCTGTCCTGGCCCAGAGGAGCACACAAACCTTGCTGGGGCTGCAGGAACTGTTCTGGGAAAGTACCCAGGGCATCTTCCAAGTCCTGTCTTGCTGTGTGACAGATCGCTGTTCCTGGGAAGCCAAGCCGTTGGCACGCAGCCTGGCAGTGAGGCAGGCAAGGCATGAAGATGAGTGGAATGGGGCTCAGCTCTTTTTTGGGGTGATCATTCCCACATCAGAGATCAAGCGTGCAGGTGAGAGCTGGCAGGAGACCAGCTCTTACTGGGGGCAGGTTGCTACCAGTAACTTTGCTGAAGGTACTTGGTTTCTGAGCCCCACCAGCACTGGCCCAGGGCTGGTCCTGTGCTTGCTGGTGGAAGTGGCTGTTGTGCCAGAGGGTGCCGACCATGGATTAGAGGATCTCCCTTGTTGTGCTCGGAGTCATGGTCCCATCCCTACACAGTAAACCTGGACCTCTTCCGTTATGGCTCTTTTATCAAATTTGTCTGGCCCACCAGGAGCAGAGCCCAGCACGCTGGCCCAGTTTGTCTGCTGCTAGCACAGCTGTTCCAAAGCGTGACTGAAAGCTAATTCCATCCAAGTGCATTACTCCTCCTGGGCTTTCCTGTCACTGAGCTTGCTTCCCAGAAAGGACAGATTAATTCTCCCTGGAAACAGCTCAGCTTATTATAGGGCAAAGAATCGCAAGCAGCTATGGTGCTGCTAAGAGAATATGTCATACTTGTGTTGATGTAGCAGCTTCAGCATGCCAGTGCTTACAGGGACTCACTTAATTCATTGCAAGCAAAATAACCACTTCAGTGAAGATCTGTCTTGTATCACATGGATGCAGGTATAGCCAAACCAGTGCAATCTGAAGGTACGGTGGCATAGAGAGGCTCCCTGTGTATTGTGCCAACCAAATACAGTAACCTCGAGCTGGAGTAAGCAGTGCCAGTGCATCAGCGTGCAAACTGGGTGCTGCTACACCTGACGGCTTCGCTGGAAATCCCAGCCCTCCTGCGTGAGCTCAGGGCTGCATCCCGAGCTGCTGTGCTCAGTGCCCTCTGAGCGCTGCTCCTCGGGGCAAGTTGGATAGCACTCAGGGGGCCCATCTCTCCACAGGTGGTGGCTGGTTTCTCCTTCAAAACCTTAGGAGTCAAAGCATCAGCTTGTCAGATTGATTTTGCCCCCAAACTGCCAGAGAGGTCAGTAAGAACAGCGCACATGGAAGCAATGTGAAGGGCTGGGCTTGGGCTGTGGTGGGGCTTGAGAGGGAAATATGCTGAGTCCAAAATGTTCTCAATCCTTTTTTGGTTTCCCCTGTGCAGAAACCACAAGCTGGTACAAAGGAACGTTACTTCTTTTAAATAGTGACATCGTCGCTAAAAAAAAAAAAAAGGAGATTTCATTTTAACAAGAGAATTCACAAAAAGAGAGAAAGATGTGAATTGTGAAGGAACTGTTTAATTTAATTAACAATCGTATTTGCTTAAAAATGAGTAACACGTGGGGCATGGGCTGCAGGGCAGCTTGGCAGAAGCAGCAGCCTGCCCTGTGCATCCCACACAACCTCAGAGAGGCTGAGCCCCCTGGAGCTGAGCCTACCCATGGCCTGCCCTGCAGCAGGGTCCTATTTATTAAAATATCCCATCACTCTTCAAAGAAAAGTCCATGTTCTTTCTCCTGTCTCTGCAGTTGTGACAGCAGCGACACATTGCAGCTGAGAGCGTGGCCCTACCGGTGTGAGATGGTTCCTGCCCCAAGGACACTGCAGAATACTTGGGCTGAGCCTCTTGCATGGCCAAAGCATTCAGGGTGCTGAGCACCTCGCAGTGTTAAATGATCTTTTCAAAGCACAGCTTGGAAGCACAGCTTGGAGCTTGGCAATGAGATGAAATGCTGCTGTGCTTCTTGTCTCATCCCAGCCACGCCATTGAGCATGTGGGGGCAGAGCCACAGCGGGGGTTAACTCTGGCAGGAGGCTGGACAAGAGACCTCCAGTGCACTTATTTCATTTTCTATTTCCGTGTACGAACAGAATTAGTGATAAGACTTTAAATGCTGCGTATTAATTTTTTATATTGGGCATGTTAAGTGGTAAGGGAACGAGCTGCACCAGTTATGCAGCTCTGTGGCATGGTGGACTGCGGGCACAGGTATGGCTGGGGTACCAGTACAGCCAGTTCTGGGGCTGCTTTGCTGGTTAAATCCCCTCGGAGCCGTGATGTTCAGAGCCTTTGAATGTAGCTGGACTTGATGTCACGTACCAGGCCCATGAGGGGTGAATGCCACCATTTGCACAACTGTAGGGATTTTTTTTTTGTCTTATTAGGGATGTGACAAGAAAGCCATGGTCTGGGATATGCGGTCTGGTCAGTGCATTCAGTCGTTTGAAACCCACGATTCAGATATCAACAGTGTCAGGTCAGTGTGTTTGTGGGAGAGGACACATTTGCGTTGTTGAGCAATGCACTGGTTCTATTTCTGAAGTCTGACCTCATCCAAGTAATGTAATATGTTCTGGTCTTTTTTTACTCATGCACAGATATTACCCAAGCGGAGATGCTTTTGCCTCTGGTTCAGACGATGCCACGGTATGTTAATTCAGCAATCTAAGGAAGTTTTGTTACTTCCTAAGTCAGGTTTTGCTAAAAGACGAGGTCACATCCACATAGGACTTTAAGTGACTGAGCTGGGCCTGTGACACCAAAGTTGCAGAGATAACAATGCTATAATACAATATATAATGAATACTATATATAATGCTGTAGGATAAACACTTTCTAGGTCACCTCTGCAAACTTTTCTACGTGAGGTAGTGTCCAAATACTCATTTCTTTGTTCTGAAGTTTCACGATCAAAATTAGTTGTCTTACTGGAAGAGATTTGGCTTCATATCCTTGTTGGTCACACCATGAGAGGAACCAGATGAAACGCTGCAGCTTGTGTCAGAAGCATCAGCACAGCACAGGGGCACGAGTGTGCACATCCCAGCAGGCAGAGGGGCCGTGGGCTCAGCAGGGAGCTGGGCAGACCCGGTCAGCTGCCCTCTACAGCCCCTGCATCCTGAGAGCACAGCCCCAGGGTGGCCTTGGCCACGTCCATCTCCTTGTCAGCCTGACTCATGCCAACATTCTTCACAGCAATGAGTCACCGCATCCAGGTCATCCTAGATGATACAACAGCTCTTACTGGAGCTTACTTATCTGTGAGTGAGCTGCTAGGAGGGGCTCGGTATGTATTGACAGATAATTTTGGTCAGCACATTGTATGCAAAATGCCACTTACCTCCTGGTGCCTTTGGGCCCCTGAGCAATGGGGGACCATGCTCTGCCTGTACCACAGCCCTGCAGAGCTGAGCTGGCAGTGAGTGTAACTCAGAGCAGACGCTTGGGAGGCACTTGGCACCTTGTTTCTCCTGTTTATTCAAACATGACACTGAGCTGCATGAGAGTGAAGACTTTTTCTAAAGTACTCTGCCCTCAGAGCATGCTTTGAGTCTGCTCCAATACTAGCTAAACTCAATAGACACATTCCCTTTGTCTTCACTGGATGTGGAGACCTTCCAAGGCTTTTCTGGAGAGAGAAACACTGCTTTTAGGCCTTAAATGCCGCTATTATAAATTAATACCTCCTAGCTCTGTGGTGAGCCCAGTGCCTCTCCACGCATTTGAATGCAGTACTGTGAGCACTTGAGATGCTGAGGGAGTGAGATGGAGAAATTGTCCATCATTAAATTCCAATGAGCGTGCTCTCGTTTTATGCCCAGTACCACAGGCTCTGGGTTCGTGTGCTAATTAATTTATTCGATGGGGTTTCTCTCTCTTAACTACTCCTGACACCCCTGACTCGAGCAGGAGAATGGGCAATTCCATCTTGACAGAGGTTTTGGCTGTTTCCATCAACTTAATGCTTTAACTGAAGGGGTTGGTGTTTTCAGCATTACGGACTGATGCGCTGGCTGGTATCCTTGACCTGATTTACATACTTAGGGATTTTGAGGAACAGATAATCCTGACTGTCTGGGGGCAGACCATAAAGGCACGCTCACGTGGCAGCGCTGTCACCTGCGGTGACCCCAGCTCCCTGTCAGGACAGGCTGATGGAGTTACTCATCGGCGTGGAGCACTGGGAGACCTGGGCTTCACATACCTGGCAGCTCCCCACTGCCCTGCCAATGAAACAGCCTCTCCTTTATGTGCAGGCTTGAATACCAGCCATTTTTCATTAGTAAAGCTTTAATATTAGCAAGCCCATCTGGCCAGTGGAAACTTACAGTTCAGATAGTTTCAAAAGCACATTTTGATTTCAGGGCTAACAAACCGCCTTTCTGAATGGCAATGAAATCTGGTCTGCCTATACATTATTTCCATGTTAAACAGGCCTAAGTATGCTGGCAAATGATAAAAACAGGAAGTGCAGGTTGTAGAGGTGATCGGGGATTTTCCATGAGAAATGAAAAGCAGAGGTCTGTATTAAAATGTATTGTTTCACTTGGATTATTTTCCCGTGGGTTTTTCAGACAGAGGGGCCTCACGGTAGGGCAGAGCTGTTTGCTCTCCTGTGGTACTCAGAGCAAGGCCTAGCAGCTGGGCTTCCCTGTGCCAGGGGACTCTCTTGAGTGCCATGCCATGTGGTCCGTGCTCTCAAAGATGACAAGAGATTGAATCCTCTCTCTCCCAGACTCCAGCTGTGCCTAAACTGTTGTCTCTCCATGCACCCGCTAGCAGCGGGATGCCCAAATCTGTAGGAATCCACAGTGGGGAAGCGAGAGCGTGAGGGCACTTTCAGTGAGTGGCTATGGTCCAAAGCCCACCACTCATCTCTCTATAGCAGGACAGGCAGAAGGCTTAGGGAAGTGGCTTGGAAAAGCAAGTTCTTCATTCAATTTATACAAAGCAACCATGTGTTGCTTAGATCCCTGCTAGACTCCAGAGGAGTCCCACTTAGAGCAGACAGAGCAACAGGAATATGCCAAGCAGCTGCTTCCCGTGATGCCTGTTAGGCCGCAGTCCTTCCCACTTGGGTTTTTTCAATGAAATGTAGTAGCCATTCACTCCAGCCTTTACTGAGGCATATGTGTTGGTTTGTTTTAATCCTAGTGTCGTTTGTATGACCTTCGTGCAGACAGAGAAGTAGCAATTTATTCCAAAGAGAGCATCATTTTTGGAGCATCCAGTGTGGACTTCTCTCTCAGTGGTGAGACATGGGCTTTCGAGGTTCTCCTGGTGTTGGGATTTGGGGTGGACTGTTAAATTTTGTCAGTTTAATTTGATGAAGCATTTGTTATTAAAAGTTATTGAAAGTAATACTAAGTACCAAAAGCATTTAATGCATGGAAGCCTTTTTTTTTTTTTTGCCTCTGTAAAATAATTACTCTTTAATCTAGCCGACTATTGCTTCGTGGTAGCAATGAAAATATTTTCCTGGCCCTTCTGAAGGCAGGAAATATTTTGCCTGTGCTAGAGTTTCACAATAATGATTAAAAACATTTCAAAGGAAACATGAAATGTAACTAGACTATTAAGCGCACTTACATAAATAGTTTATAAAAGGATAATAAATGATTAATAGATGTAAAAGTATGTTAGAGAAGCATGAAGACAGAAACATTGCCATTTCCCACTACAGACACAGAGACGTGAGCTCAAGTCTTTGCTCTCCTGCCCCAGCACAAGCGCAGAGCTCCCCAGTCACCCTGCGTGGGGATGAGGGGGTGGTGAACTGCCCTGTGCCCAGGACAGAGGCAAAAGTCTCTGTTGTGGTCACAAGCACCACAGTTTGTCCCGTTGAGGACAATGAATCACTTCCCAAATTGTCTCCTAATGGTTCAACCGTTGGTATTCAACGTCTTGCGTAGAGGTTGAGCAAAAGACGATTACCCTTCGTTAGCTGTCGAAGCTCTCCAGTCTGTCTTGATTTGGAGTCCCTAATGACTGATCAGATTCTATGTAATTTAACTCAATCTTAGCTGTATTTGAAACCAATCGGTTGTAGTTGGTTCAGCACTCACTGGCATTGGAGCAGGGCTGTCTGGCAGGAGCGCAGCTGCCTGGGGGAAGCGGTGGTCAGGGCTCGCAGTCCTGCTGTGTCACCTACTGAAGACCTCACTTTGTAAAACCTCATTCTCTTCCTAGGTCGCCTACTGTTTGCAGGCTATAATGATTACACCATCAATGTCTGGGATGTGCTGAAAGGGTCCCGTGTATCCATTCTGTTTGGGCATGAAAATCGTGTCAGCACCTTGCGGGTCTCTCCCGATGGGACGGCGTTCTGCTCGGGCTCCTGGGACCACACTCTGCGAGTAAGTGCTGGGAGCACCCACCTCGGGCACTTGTTTCTTTGTCTGTTTAAAAAAAACAGGCAGGGGTTGTTAAAGGAAAATTGCCTCTAGGGACTAACAGGGATATAAAATCACAGTGTAAAGCTGTGAAAAATCAAATGAAGACCATATCCACAAAGAGCTGGCCAAACTGTTAAGGGAATTTTTGAAGTTACGGGTTAAATGGTATCATTGCTGCTGATGCACTCTACCACTAATCTGCCTGCCTCGCTAAACTGTAATTAATAGATAGATGGACAAGTTTGATAGCGTGGTCTGTGTCATAAACAATTGTTCAACTGTCTCTCTCCAGATCTGGGCTTAACCTGACATCCTGTATGCAGAATCAAATGAAGACCGCTACCCTGGACCACAAAACCTGCATAGCAAAGCCACCCCTCAAAATCAAATATTTGCTACACGACAGAAGAGTGACACTGAACCCACAGATTAACACAACTAGGTAGAAAATGTTATCTGCTTGAACACATAGCAAACATCAACTTGTAGTAAACTGAAATGTTTTTAATTCTGTTTTGAAACTACATCCTTTTATTAGAACTAGTTTAGATAATTATAGAGGGACTTTTCTCTGAAGTCACCTGTACCATAGAATTGAGTATTTCGGTGCACATTATGTATTTATTTGCATGAATTGAGTTCCTTTTTAAAGTAAAAGGAAGAAAAAAAAAAACAAAGGAAAGAAAAAAAAACAAAGTAAAGAAGATTCCTGATTTGATCAGGATGTAGCGTAAGACTTTGGAAACATTCCATAGTGAGGCATTGTTGAAAAGTGGAAAGAAAACCAATTCTGATCCTTTAGGATGGCGTTATGGATGACTGAACCTTGGTAGGAAGTAGAGGAGCAAAGGACCTACTGTGAAGGTACTGGCTGTTGTCATAAAAATGTATTTTTTGTACAAAAAAGGAACCCTTTCAATCCCTGTTTTTTCCTACCGTCTTTTTAGATAGAAGTAAGTATTTCATCTCTGTTACCTGAATATAAAGAATCTAAATATATACAAAATGATAGACTGCAAAGACGAGGGGTATAAACATGATTTACATAATCATGAGGTAATATTTAACCAGTAGTTTCTTAGAAATTTTTAATTGTATCACTTGGTGAGTGAATTTTCTTTGACTTCAAGGAATACTACATGCTAAGCACTAAGGGATACTACACGCTAAGCACCAAGCACCGTTATACTGATGGTCAGGTCTTTTCCAAGTCAGTCATGGTCATCCTATGGTCATGATTCTTCTTTGCATTTTGAGCAGCACTTGGGCAGGGCAACGTAGCTTAAATGTGTATTAAGGCAGTATTTGCCCATTTTAAGGTCCTTCTGCAATGCCAGAGCAGTGCAAGTTCATGCAAATGAAGGGTCAAACCTTCCAAGCCAGATCACACGGTCCTTACTCTAACGGCAATCTCCCACTGGTGTGGACATGGTTTTGTCGCGGTTGGAGTCAAGAGTGAGCTGTTGAAAGCCTCCTGTGAGCCACAGCCCTGCCTGCTCGTGCCGTAGAATTAAGACTTAATCAGATAAAGCTGAGATGTAGTGAATTATTGGGAACTACAGCTGCATTTATTCATCGGAAGCTATTTAGACTAGAGAGTGTGTGACCTCTGCACGTTCTGATGGGCACTGGTGGCAGAGGGATGTAGGGAGCAAAGTGCTGGAGTCATTCAGGGGGCTTGCACAGCCTGGCCTTTGAAATGCAAGTGGTGAGATACATCTCCAGAAAGATCAAAGATACAGTTTATATTTAGATTGAAACAGGAGGAAACAAGCTCATTGGAGTGAGTTCGATCACTGGGTCATGGGAGCTGGCTGTTCACGTCAGCTTAATACTATCCTCTGTTTGAAAATGGGATTTTATTCTACAATTCTCTAAAAATTGTACTAAGAAACAGAGTCTCCTTATTCATGAAAACATTAGGTTCCACGAGTCCATAACCAGTTAATGTAGGACACTGACATTGGTATCAGCCTTCAGTGAAATCGTTCATGTTCACTCAGAAAAGCTTCAGCTGTTTTCACTTGGGAAAGTCGACTCTGATGCTTTGCAATATTCGTGGCAAACGATCCCTGTAACAAACCGAATGCACTATGGAAATGTCATTTAGAGCTCACTGTGCAATATTGAGTCAACACACTGTACACATTTGATCAAAAGATTAATAGTAATGTTTAGATAGTATTTATTGGTAAGATGTTTGTTTCAAACATGCTGCATTGTGTTGATACTTATGAATGGCCTAAATACAATAAATTGTATTTTACATATTGAGAACGTGTCTAGAGTCGTTTTTTCCCATCGGTTAGGTATTTGTAATGGTAGCTGTTTTCCCTGGTTTTGGCATTTTGGCCAAATTTTGGCATTTACCTTTTGCACCATACCAGTTTCTTAGATAATTTGTCCTGCGAAAAGCTAGGGCGAAATCCAGATCTACCAGAAAATCATTTCTGGACTATCTTCTAGAAATACCCAGGGTAAACCAGAGCAGCTGAGGGCGAGCAGTACTTGGAAGTACCTGAGACTCCATCTGAGCTCCTTCTGCATCCAGGAGGCCAGAACGCAGGTTGTTTTCCTGCTCAGGAGGATCACAGCTCATGTCGTGTTTCCTTCCCGGATCCTCATTGCCATAGCCAGGAATGCACTGGAAAATGCAGAGTGTGTCTTGTGGAATTCTCCTTGCACTGCAGTGGGACACCAGTGAAAGCTGGGTACCAAAACACCGTGGAGGGCTGCGGCTGTCACTATTTGGGTAAACCATATTTGCAGATCACCTTGAGATGCAGAACTTGAGCTGTGCTGGGGTCAGCTGCCCACTTCAGTGTAGGTTTTGTGGTCAGCGTCAAGGTAGTTGGTGGAAATGCTCGGTTTAGATACTGAAAAAAAACCACCTCCTTCATTTAGGCTCACTGTTTCGTTTCCTTTCCTCTGAGGGGCTGGGGAAAGTGCTGAGCCAGCTTGTTCTGAGCCCAAACCATCACCAGCTCAGTGAATGAGGCTGACACCGCAACTTGCACTTCTGTTCTTGCAGGGAGAAATCCCATGGTTCTTGCACTTCAGGGCCACTGCCCGTGAACTCCTAAATTGGGCCGCATGGACCCAGCAGCGGTGAAAATCACCTTTCTGTTCCCGAGGTAATGGTGAAAGCTGTGAACCAGGACGGGTCTCAACTTCCCATCAGATGAATGAAGGCAGAGGAACAGGGCACTGAAGTATCCATTCTTTTTCTTACTCACTAAAGGTTGCCCAGGGAGGCTTTGGAAAACTCAGTGTTTTGAGACCCCCCCCCCTCTTTGGTTTGTCAAGCTATTTGTGTCTTGGAAACACCTCTATTCCTTTCCAGAGGGAGAGGTTTTAACCTGCTGCTTGTCCTTTCCCCAGCCTTGGAGAACGGCCGTGCAGCTCTGGGTGCAGCTGTGTCACCTCCCAGAGCCCAGCACTGGCCCTCCTTTCCTGACCTGCTCCTCAGCTCAAGCCAGGAGGTGAAGGAAAAGCAGCCCTGAGAGGCTGTGCAAGCAGGCTATAAGCAGGCTGAACACATGGAGAGCAAAGGAGCTATAGGTGGGGCAAAGTCACTGTCAGACAGCCCCATCCTGGTAAAGAAAAATGCTATATAAACAGGAAGGGTGGAAAAGGATATTGCTGGCGAAAGAGCAGCCTCTCCCTCTTGCTCTCCTGCTGTGAGGAATGCAATAGGAAATTCCTGCTCCGGATTAACAATCGTAAGGAAAATTCAAGTTAAAAAAGCATGTGTGTGAAGCACTGGTGAAAAGTCAAGATATAATTCCAGCTACTGCTCTAGCACATAAACACAGACTAGATTTCCCCGCTTCAAAACAAAACAAAAGCCAAATATGGGGATGTAAAACTAAGTTTGCCTTAGGAACAACTCTAAGAGATCAGGCCAGTTCTTGATAGTGATCTGAGAAATTGCAATAGGATTGATTCCAACAATCTGTTTTTAGGTTTGCTAACAGGGATGTAAAACAGAGACAGAACGCTGTAACTCGGGATAGGTGAAGCTGAGCAGTCCCACGCTGGTGGGTGCATTGGACACCTCGAGCCCAATGTGTGATGAGAGGTGAGAACGTGACCCAGTCCAGGCAGCTCCTGGCCCAGTGCTGGTGGTGACAGTGCAGCCATGGACATGGTTTTGTGCTGGCCACCATCTGCCCCTTGCCTGCAAACTGGTGCCGAGCAGGAAGCACGGGTTGGGTGTACCCATGCTGGGCCTGCCATAAATCTCAGGTGGGTTTTATGAGAGTTTGATGACTTGTTAAGCAGTGGATGGTGCTCATAGCTCAAAGGCCACAGCTGGGATGCAGGGAGGCCTCGAGCTGAGCTGTCTCCCTGGTGCTGTGCCCTGTGTAAAGGACACAACCTGGCTGGCGTTGATTTTACACCAGTGATAGTGAAGGGCTCAGCCCTTGCACCACAAAGGCCCTAAGGCTAAATTTTGTCCAAATGTCCATTAAAAAGCGAATGCCACAGCATTTGGTCGGCAAATACACAATGTACTTGCCCTCTAGTCCTAGAAAACCTGAAGGTCCTCTGTTGTAAAGGACACAGGATCATGTAGGGGAAAACCCAACACAGCAGCAAAGCGCCTTACAGTCAGCACCCGGTAACCCAGCGCCTTGCTTGGCTGCTGGGGGCAGCCCGGGGCTGCAGGCGAACCCTTGGG
>NW_010208109.1:0-3519 GCF_000695765.1 Mesitornis unicolor
TTCCTGCCTCCTAACCCGGCCGGGTCCGGCCCCGCCGCACAGGAAGGGAAACCCCGCCCCGGGCAGCACTTCCGGGTCACCGCTCTCCCCCGCCAACATGGCGCCGTAGCAACCGCCATAGCGACGGGGCGGGGGAGGCGAAGCGGCGTCGCGCTGACATTGAGGCCGACCCCGGGGGTGGCGGAGCCCTCGTACCCCGCGGGGCAGCGACCCGGGCACCCAGGCGGGTGGTACCGGGCTGTGGCAGGCACCGGCCTTGCCTCAGGGCAGTCTGTGCTGAGGGGCCTGAGCTAAGCCGTAGATGGGAGCCGTGAGGCCCGCCCTGCCCGGGGCAGAGGGGCCGGGGCTCTGTGCTGTCTGATCCCAAATTCAGGGGCTCCGCTGCGCTGTGGTGGCACAGCCCCGTCACCCTGGCAAGGGCAGCCATGGGGAGTGTGAGGATGGGGTGACTGTGGTGCCAGGTGATCGCTTTTGGGTTTGTTATCACCATGGTTCTTACTCATCCTGAAAATATACACGTAATTCCAAGCACTGTCTCATGAAACATCGTACAGAAAGGGACAGCTGTTTCTACGAGCCGGGCAGGACGAGGTACAGGGACATAACCTGCATTCCCACAGACACTTCCCTACGTGGGAGCTGTGTCAGGTCCTAGGGGCTGTGGGTGTGCTCAGCTCTGCTCTGAGCTTTGAGGCATCAGTAACTACAGAGGCTGGAAAAGTCTCTGCTGATGAAAAAGAAGTGTTGGGTCTGAATAACACCAAAGAGAAGGCCTTTCTTTTACTTCTTCCTTCAACTTTATTAATGTTGAGGGAGGGAACAGAGAAGTAGCACTGCAAACCTTGCTAGAAATTGATTTATCTGAGCACAAAGCTTAACTCAAAAAGTACACGGAGATAGAAATCCTAACTGCAAAGACATCAAATGAAGAGCAAAGAATGTATGAGCCACAGTCTGTAACTGTGCTTGGCTTCAGTAAAAATAACCCAGAGTTTAATTTAGAAAAATCAAACCAAAGTTCTGACAGGGAATGATGAGAGAGGATTAAAACCAGTAACGTCAAGACAGAGCAGACAGAAACAGCAGTAATCAGAGGTGTGTTCTTACAGACACGTCCCGTGGAGGAGGTGGAGCTGGCATCACGAGGAGGACTTCGTAACCCAAACACTGCACAAGTGAGACTGGAAAATTCCTCAGAATGAAAGTGAAACCATTTAACTGTCACAGAATAAATTATGGAAGGAAGCTTTTTTAAAATATTTTCAGTTTTGTATGGAAATAAGCATCGTCCTGTCTGCTCTGTTATCAGAGCTATTAGAAAAGTGGTTTTGTTAGCGTAGGGAAGTCCTTGCTCTCTTTCTGCACCCAGCTTGCACCTTATCACGAGCATTTACCAGCCCAGCTTCAGTTGGCCTTTGCCATTCTTATCGATGTGAGTGCTGTCTTGTTCACCTGGAAATAACTGGATGCCCTGGACAAGTGAGCAATTGTCTCTGGAAATCTGCTGCAGTATCAGCCGTCTTCCTGCAGCACCACTGGAGTGAAGCACCTTTCAGTTGAAGAAGATCTTACAGATATATCAAAGATAAGCATTGATGACAATGCAGCACAGCCAGTAACCGTATTTTTGTCCTCTTCTTAGAGGCTTAATAACGCCGCTTGCATCGCTGTGAGCTGAACGTGCACATGTGTGAAGTGATTGCTTTTGATGGACTGAAAAGGGCGCTGACAATTTGAAATCAGCTTCTGTTAATAACGCGTGAGTTAATTCTGGTCTGGTTTATTTTTCATCATATGAACAAGTCTGGGTGGTCATGTAACAGTTTGTAACTGAAAGCCATCGTTTCCTGGCATCCGATTCAGGTTCCTGTTCGCTTCCTTCACAGCAGCCCTGGTTGATCTGTAAAAGCACAACGTGTGGTGTGGGAGGGCTGGTGAGTGTGCCCCCAGCCAGGGAGGCTTGTGAATGCCCTGCTGCTGGTAACTGCATTATCAAGAGCATTCAGAGTCGAGGTCTGTACCTTGCTTTATTGTTTTAGATTGTACTCTAATTTTATTTATACTCCTAGTGACCGATTCTGCCTTGTAACTGCTACAGCTGCTTATGCACTGTTGGTAAATCTGCATTGGCCAGCCCCTGTTCCCCATCTTGTCATCTCCTGCTCACACCAGGATCATCAAAGCATCGCTTTCCTCCCACTAAGTTCTGACACAACCGGGCCTGGTTTCCTGACAGCAGCCAGGGAGGGTGGTGGTGAGCGGCTCCGGGAGGAGGTGGCCACCAAAACCCGCCCTGGTCTAACCCAAAGAGCGGAGGTTTGGGGTTTGAGGAGCGTGGTGGTGTGAGCGCTGCGGCGGGACTGGCGGCCACTTCTCTGCTGTGTGTGTGAACGGCTCCAAAGCACTCTGGTCGTACATGGAATAGAGATCATGGACACAGCTAATGAAGGGCAATCAATGTGCCCTGTGCCCAGAGATGGCTCTGTGCTGTTACACTTTCACCACTGGGTAAACACGACCTTGCGGGCAGTCCTCTCCAAATGCCTCTACCCAGCAACAGCAGCCTCCATCTGCACCCCGCCAGCCTGGCACGCACACGGGTGCTCCCATCGTCAGCTGCCCATTCCCTTTTTAATGAGGATTTTCACATAATCAGAGCGAGAGGGAGTGAGCTGCAGGAGACAGAGAAACGTGCTGCCTGAACACGGCTGAAAACGAGCTGGTGCCATTTCAGCGCTTCCCATCCCCTCCACCCTTCCCCTTCAGCTGCAGTTGGCTGTCAAGGCTTCGCTCAAAATGAAGGCTCCAGCCTGGAGCTGGGGAGCCGACGCGGTACAAAACACTTTCTGCTTGATGCCTGGGGAAAATAAAGCAAGGGGCCGCTTTCGTACGGCGACGTGAGCAGCGCGGGCCTGGGAACGCGGGGAATTTGCCGTCGATAACCCTTTGCCGCTCGCTGCGTTCAGCATCGTTACACAGAACCGGGACGAGAAAACCAGATTGATTTCAGAATTGCACTCGGCTTGAATAATCCAAATGAGCTGATCCGACAGACACGGGAGAGCAGTCTCCTCGGTAACGCTGTGTTACTCTGCTGGGAGGCTCCTTTCCTCCTGCATTGTAGAGGCTTTATTTACAGGGTGCATTTTTAGCGCTGTTCAAAAATAGCTCAGGCGATGGTAGAAGAGGTGGCGGAATAAAGGTACTGAACAGGCAGTGCTTGCTCATCAAAACAGTGCCTCAGTTAAATCACTCAGGCTGTTTGTGCTAGCGAGGAGCATTTGGGTCTCCTCAGGATCCTTAATGAGGAGGAAAAGACACAAATGACAGAGCTGGAAGTTGTGAACAGGATGCGTTCGGCTGCCAGCGCCTTCCCGGCTTCATCAGAGCCATCGGAGCAGGGCAGAGCAGGCACTTGGGGTTATTAAATGAGAGATTGATCCTACCCTTTAAAGCAGCAAAAAAATTATCACAGATAAAGAATTTCCCTGTGTTTTAACACTGGCCCCACTCTCTTTC
>NW_010208109.1:3550-5790 GCF_000695765.1 Mesitornis unicolor
TGCTCTGCCTTTGGGAAGGCTGCCAACAGCAAAATGCAGTTGCTGAGCCTGGATTCCTCTCTACATCCAGCCAGTTACCCGTCCTGGCGTCCCCGCTCTCTGGAGCAGCACAGCACCCAGGACGTTCCCAATCTTTCTTCATTCGCCGGGGCTGCGCCGCTCTTCAAAAGAAACCCACACCAACGGGCTCGTTGTGTCTGTTCCTCATTGCTCGGCACCGCTCAGGCCTCAGCGAATGCATCCCTACCCAAATCGCTCATGGAGGCGGGTGAGAGTTTCCCCTGCTCCCAACGTTCCCCTCCTGTCACAGCGGTGGGACCTGGCCACCATCGCAGTGATGGGACCTGGCCATGGTGTTCCCCGGGCACCGCTGGCCACTACAGCCACCTCAGCCGATTTTGCCGGTGTGGACGTCCCTTTCCCAGGCATGGCTCTTTCTAGCTCGTTTCTAGCTTGTTTGCTAAATAAAAAGACAATTTCAGAAAGCAGCAGGGCAGCATCTGGAGAGCCCCCGGAGCTCCAAACCACCGTCCTCCTTCACCACCAGGGGAGATCTGGACAGAGCGTGCAGGGAAAACCGCAGGGCCCGGGGGCAGGGACCACGCACGCCCTTTTTATGGGTATTTATTCTGTCCTCCGTGGCGTTTAACAGGACTAAGCCTCTTTGTAATCAGTGCGTATCGATCGCCCAACTCCACGGCTGCCCTTTCTCATCACACACTGGATTAACAGAAGATTTCACCCCTTTCTTCTGCACCTCTCACCGACAATGGCACGAATGACTCCTGCTCTGCCACAGACTTTCTTCTTGTGCCAGCAGTATTCTCTGGTTTAGGCTTCAGAGAGAGATTCATCTGCTGTATTTCCTAATTACAGAGGATAAAACGGGCCAGGACACACGTTTTTGAGCAGCACCACAGATCATAGCATGAGCTGTGGCCCTTGTGACCCCCTGGGACTGTCTCCAGGTGGGGAAGCCACCAAAGCCAGCTCGGTGCTGCCGGGCTGCGCTCGCAGCCGTCCCCATGGCCGGGGTCTCTGTGTGACTCTGAGCTGCTGTGCTCCCGTTTCTCCCAGCCGTACCTGCTCCCACTCAACCACGGCTCACAAACACACCATGCACCTTAATTCGTTAACGTTTGCAAAGGTCACAGCACGTCCTGAAGAGCAAAAACATCCTAAAATGTGACTTAAATCAAGTTCTACTCTATAGCTTATTTCCTCTGCTATATAAAATAGCCTTCTTTAGCCAGCTTTCCAAGCAGGAGACATGCAAACACGATTAAGCTTTAGGAAAAGCGACTTTAACCCTTTTACTTGGGGGTCCCTCCTGCCTCCTCCCCAACTCCTCACCTCCAGCCATGTCAGAGCTGCCCAGCCCACAGCCACACATCCCTTGCTCAGAGCTGGGCTCTTCTCCTTTGGCTTTTAAAGAGTTGAGCAGTCCTGGCTGGCACGGTGAGCTCAGGATGGAGCCCTCCAGCCTCTGACGCTCACCTGGGGACAGTTTGGGCTATGGAGGAGCTGAGCCATCCCTGCAGCTGCCTCTGCCCTTGTCACAGGTGCGTGGATGTGCCGGGAAGGATAACCACACAGCGTTGCCTTCAGTTATCCACAGACAGCGTGCAATTCCCTAGGCTGGGATGGAGGAAACGCACTGGGGCTGACACCACGGCTCACACAGAATCCCAGACCGTTAGGGATTGGAAGGGACCTCAAAAGTTCATCCAGTCCAATCCCCCTGCCGGAGCAGGAACACCCAGATGAGGTTACACAGGAAGGCGTCCAGGCGGGTTTTGAATGTCTGCAGAGAAGGAGACTCCACAACCTCTCTGGGCAGCCTGGGCCAGGGCTCTGTCACCCTCACTGAGAAGAAGTTTCTTCTCCAATTTCAGTGGAACCTCCTGTGTTCCAGCTTGTGTCCGTTACCCCTTGTCCTATCATTGTTTGTCACCGAGAAGAGCCTGGCTCCATCCTCGTGACACTCACCCTTGAAATATTTATAAACATGAATGAGGTCTCCCCTCAGTCTCCTCTTCTGCAAACTAAAGAGCCCCAGCTCCCTCAGCCGCTCCTCAGAAGGGAGATGCTCCACTCCCTCCATCATCTTTGTAGCCCTCCGCTGGACTCTCTCCAGCAGTTCCTGTCCTTCTTGAACTGAGGGGCCCAGAACTGGCTCCGGTGAAACATCACGGGAACCGCAATGCCAGAGCAGTTTGCATCTCACCGTAATGGTGCAG
>NW_010208110.1:0-4450 GCF_000695765.1 Mesitornis unicolor
CAGCCAGCTCCCTCAGCACCCGCGGGTGCAAACAGAACTGGACAAGGATAAAGTCAGAGAGACAAGTCAGCCTCTGCTGGGAAACAGGACACGAGGCTGCAAACACACAGGCAAACTGCAAGGGTGAGAAGGAACATAAGAGAGACTCTGCACATTTAAATCACTTAATACTATGAACTGGCCAGGGCTGGACCAAGAGCTCCTGTTCTTTCCAAGGAAACTCACCGTTTCACCAAGATGCGAATGGGGTCTGTCATGAATTTGTTGGTCATCTCCAGAATTTCATGAGGCAAAGTGGCACTGATCAGAACCACCTGTGTAGCTGGAGGCAAGTACCTGTACACATCATAAATCTGCTCCTTAAAACCTGAAAAGCAAATCACGTAGCACAGAACAGTTAGCACACCTTCCTCCTGAGTATCTTGCCCTTTCACAATTTGATCTGGAATTCAGTACTGTGCCTATGCTATGAGATGAATGTTAATGAGTGAAATGGTAACTGAAAGCCAGTGTAACACATTGCTCATCTCTTACTAATTTTCCCAAACCACTATAACGTGTCTGTGGTACACAGTGAAGTATGAAAGGCAGTGCGCAAGAATTTGCAACTACTGTAAAGGGCGCTAGAACTAAATCAGACAAGATATATTCAGTAGTTTAACCTGCTACAGCCTATAATTAACTATAATAATCTAACTAATTGCTTTTAGAAGTAGGACTGCTACCTGGGACACCCTGGAATCTCAAGGAGGTGAGGAGAAAAGAATTAAATGGGAGACAAATATTTTACCTTTATTGAGCATTTCATCTGCTTCATCTAAAACCAGCATTTTGATGGCACGAGTCCTTAAACTTCGACGACGAATCATATCTGTAAGATTTCAATTTGTAAGATTAAAAGGCCCTGAAAACAAGTGAGCCTACACCGCTCCCAGCCACTGTCACGGCATTTTGGTGGAGGAGGGACAGGCACTTCCTCTGCTGCCACCAGTGACTGCTGTTTGGTGACATAAAGCACATCCAATGGCAGCAGCGTGCCCACTGCACCCTGCAACCTAGGGGAATGTCTCTCTAGCCTGGCTGAAGGAGCACTGACTACAGGGAAGCTCTGAGAGCCCAAGGTGTGGGATGCTATTTGCTAACTGCACAAGTGACTCAGTTTCCCGTGGCAACTGCAGCTGGATGTGAGAAATGCAAAATGCTACATGAACTTTCTGTTAAGCGACTGGGCAAATCCATATCCTGTTTGAAGGAGTACACGGCTTTGTGTAATCCCTTAATACTGTGATAGAAAAGTTCCTGCTACTGGTGTGCTGTTCAAAACCAGCCCAGTCTGGTTTTTCCCTGCTTTTGGAGACTAGCTCTATGTTCTCACAGTGACAGCTGCTTAAGTAAGAAAGTGCTGCCTGCTTCTCAGAGATCCAGAAGACGTGAGCTTGAAGTATAACACTATCGCTATTTTGTAATTGCCATAGAGATAAATCTTCATGCAATGAAACCAGAAACTACCATTTGCAAGTGACCCTGATTTAGCAGAAAGCAATGGCCAGTATGCAGAAAACGTGGACCTGACATTCAAATAGACCCAGCTTCTATCTCCTCCAAGATTCTGAAGTATCTCCTGGCATAGTAATATTTTCTGCTTAAAAAAAATATTCTTTGTTCCCATGTTAGCATATAAACAGTTGAACAATGAAAAGCAAAACATAAACAGAGAAAATGCAAATACTATCCTCACTGATTTCTTTCCGCTCTGTTCCAGATACTACTACAGTAAGCTGTTGCCTTGTTATACTTCACATTAATGTTACATAAATGTAATTTTTATGCTATTTCAAATCTAAGTGCACAGAAGTTGCAGAAGGCTCCCATGGCTCAAATCGGGTCAGAAGCTGGAGGTGATCCAGCCTCCTACATCTCCTTACCAAACACACGGCCTGGAGTGCCAGCAACAACATGCTGCCCGTAATCCAGTTTTCGGATATCTTCACCTACGTTGGTCCCTCCGATGCAGGCATGACACTGGACATTCATGTAGTCTCCCAGAGCGAGAAGACCCTGTGTTGATACAAACAAATGGCTTAATTAACTGAGTTCTCATGAAGTTTGTATTTGTGAAGAGATGCACATCTGCACCACCACAGAGTGTTGCTTTTAGAGAGATGTAAGCATAAGCAGTTAGAGGGAGTTTTATGTCTGTTGACACAAAACAGTAGGCTTTTGTTGAGACAAAACAGAACAGCCCTTTGTCAGAATTTCTTATTCCTTTCAGGAAGAGAAAGAAAAAGCAGGAGCTGTGCTTTGAGCTCTGCTGGGGAATACCTGACAATTGGCCCCAGGCCCTGTGAGTGCTTTACAGCTTGCGATTTAAATGCTCCTACCTTCTGAATCTGTACAGCCAGCTCCCGAGTGGGTGCCAAGATCAATGCCTGGGTCTCACGAACCTGATTAAAACAAGTGATCACACAGCAGCTAATCACAGGGCAGACATTATCCAAGCATAACAGACATTACAGATCCCATGGTACTCCGAAATGTCCCATCTGAAGAATTAATCACAGAATTTTGTGCTAAAGCCTAGCACTTGCAACGGTCGGTACAGCCAGAAAGCTGCTCTCACATGGCGCATTTATACAGTGACAGCCTCTTAATTAAGTTACTTTTGACAAGACAGCACTTAAGTAGTTTTTTGATAGCTCATTTTTTATTCCAACTTTATTTCTGAAAACAATTATAAAAGCGTGTGCTTTTCTTGCAAAAGAATAGAAACAATATTTAAATAACTTAAATTTTGTATGTTCAGTTCAGATAAAAAACCCTGCACTGCACAAGGATTCCATGATAACATTTTAAAGTGTCAGGTTTTAAAAATATTATAAGCATTTTACAGAAATGTAGCATAAAGCTGACCTTTTAACTTAGAACATGCAACGTTTATTTTTATGTCCCCAGGCAGTGACAGATGAATAACAATCTAAGCTTTATTTAAGAGAGTAATGGCCCATAGAAAATCATCATTTCATTCAACAGCATCTACACATTCAAATTATATTTAAAACACAATTGGATGGACGTGATATCCCTGACTAGAACAAAAGCAAGCATTTATAAGTCAAAAGTCTGGGTTTGGTTCTGTGCAACATGTGCCAACAATTCAGACAGGTTGCTGATACTGTTAGGACCTGCTCGAGGACAATTCTGCCTGCTGAGAGATAATGTAGCCCTCTAATATGTGAAAGAGGTCAGTTGTTAAAGCCAACTTCATAATTACAAGACTTTATCTGAACTTATTTTGCCAGGTTAAACAGTTAAATTATTACAGAGTAAAGTCTGGTGAAATTTTCAGTCAGAAATTTGTCAGAAGTTCACTGCCCAGAAATAAAAGACTTCAATGTAAAGCTTCGTTTATTCACTCTAAAAACAAATGCTTTTACGATGAATACTTTACCTATTTAGTTGAAAATAATTTTTAGCATGTGCTATGAAATTACCTGTATATCCAGGCATTGCAATACAGAGATGGAGAATGTTGCTGTCTTCCCTGTTCCTGACTGTGACCTGAGAAACAGACGTTTGATGAATACTCTAGATGTTTTGACAAACAATATAGGCAATTTCAATGTATTCCACCCCTCTGCTCTTTACCACCCCTTTGTCTCTAGAGACAGAACAGATTTTCTTCTGCTACTTTTTCCCTTCACTGATACTGCAGTTGTCTCTATACTTCTCTGGCTTTGCTGGAAAACATTCCCAAAAGTCTCAGAGCTCTATTCATTTATTACAGTGACAAACCTAAATCTAATAAGCTTTGACATTTAACAACTGCGTGATCAGTGTCTCTGTGCAAGTTAGCCAATTTCACCCCATATCGCTGGTGATGCGATTTCCCTAATGCTGCTGACCATGGGTGCCTGAGCTCGCTTCCAGCTGATGGGTACTCCAACTTACTTCTGAAGCATCCATAACAGACACCATCAATGGAGATAAGACAGAGAGGACACTCTGTCTAAAGTCTAAGCTGCCTAGCTACCAAGTGAGTTCATATACAACACATCATGGGATAATAACTACTTCAATCATATGACTGCTGAGGAGCAATATATGCTTGGACAGGCTCTCTTGTGTAACACCACGACAACAGCCACTAACACACACCGCCGAACACTACTACAACAAGCATCAGAGTGTGTCTGACACCACCCCCCGCTCTCCAGGGCCCACAACCCTCCCACTCCCAAGCAGGCCGCCCCCTCCCCGGCAGCCCCCACTTACTGGGCAATCACGTCTCTCCCCTTAATGATCTGCTTGATGGCTCTCTGCTGGATGGCCGACGGCTTCTCAAAACCTGCGGAGGCGGCCGTTACCGTTAGGGGCGGCGGGGAACCCGCGGCTTCACCACGCAGGCGCGTCGCCCCACATCCGGGTGCCGCCGCCACCGCTCCCTTCTCCC
>NW_010208111.1:0-925 GCF_000695765.1 Mesitornis unicolor
AAAATATATATTGAAGTATATAATAATAATAATAATAATATATAACACAGTTCAAGATCCAAGAGAACTAAGGATCCCTGGCAGGTTTAACACCAGCACTGGCCATCGTTGCAGTCACCTCCACTCCTCCACGCGTGCAGGCCTCAGAGCTCTCCCACTCCCAAGGTCTCAACAGGACCCATGGATCTGGTCAGGACTGACAGAAACACAGTTGATGCTTTAAAGTGGAGCGGAATACAAAGAAAATCAGTTCAGCAGTTTGAGAGTTTAACATTTATAACTCAGCACAGGGACCATTTGTGCTCCCGTAGACTCATAAAACCGAATTACACATAAAGTACGATGTGAGAAGGACATTATTTCTACGTTTCAAATCCCGCAGTCAGAAGTTAGAAAGAGCCAGAATTAGGATTGCTTCTGCAACCTGCATTTGACCTCCTTGCTTGTTGGGATTGCGACAGACCCGGGTTACACTGGTTTTCCTGGGAGCAGCCGGGTGCAGCGCGTTGGGTGCTGGAGCTGCTCTGTGACCGAACTGCAGGCACAGAGGTGTACGCTGAAAATCCAGCTTCACCCACCAGAGCTGGAAAGCGATGTATGGGAGACAAAACATGCTTGTTTGGTTAAGGGAAGTGCCCTCCCAGAGCACCATTGCTGCGCTCACTGCTCGTGCATCGTGTGCCTGGTGCTACCCAGGCACTGCTGCCAGGTTTGAGTGGGGATAGAGGGAGAAGGGCACCCCAACAGCGGGAGGCACCCCAGCAGCAGGGGGGATGCGCCAGGCTGGCAGCACCCTGGGAAGCGTCTCATAGCCCCCAGCCCCACAGCAGCTCTGCCCTGGGCTGGATGAGCCCCACCACACGTCTGACCCACTTCGAGGGGCCGCGGGCGGCACGGCCGCAGCAGGAGGGGCTGGGGGGGTACC
>NW_010208111.1:1115-6019 GCF_000695765.1 Mesitornis unicolor
CACCAGAGCCCCCAGCCCATGGCACAGAGAAGAGCCCTGCGGCCCAAGGGGCTGCTCCGTCTGTCCCCCCAGCCCCACGCCAGCCTGCAGCCCCCCAGCACAGGCAGCAGGGGGATGGGTCGCACCCCAGCAGCAAAGCCTAGGCCTGGCTGTGATTAAGCTCCCTCTTCCAGAGGGCAGGGAAGCCACAGAAAAGGGATTGCCTCAGCCCGGGGGCAGCCAAGCAGGATTTGTACCCATTTTAAAGCAACAGTGGGACGTGCAGCACCCGCCGCTCTGCCAGACGGAGCTCAAGGCCACCCATGCGGAGATGTCGTGTTGAAGAGCCAGAGTGTGTCAGAGCCCCCGACAGCCGCTATGGTGTTTTTACTCGCGTTATTAATAATTACCTGGTGAGGTTTGGAGAAGAAAATGGCACAGCTGCTCACTGGCATTGCCGAGTGATTGCACCTTGCCCCCACGACACGGCATAAAATGCAGAGGACCAGGACCACCTCAACTCTCATGCAGCCTTCCCTGAGCCATGGCATGGGAGATGCCCCACGTGGCCAGCTGCAACAGGGGCGGACAGGAAAGCAAGCAGGGATCAGAGCCCCAGGTTGACCCAACTCGTGCTGGTAGTTGCTGAGATCTCTTTGCTGGGTCTCTTTAGTTTGCAGAAGAGGAGACTGAGGGGAGACCTCATTCATGTTTATGAATACTTAAAGGGTGAGTGTCACGAGGATGGAGCCAGGCTCTTCTCGGTAACAAACAATGATAGGACAAGGGGTAACGGACACAAACTGGAACACAGGAGGGTCCACTTCAATTGGAGAAGAAACTTCTTCTCAGTGAGGGTGACAGAGCCCTGGACCAGGCTGCCCAGAGAGGTTGTGGAGTCTCCTTCTCTGCAGACATTCAAAACCCGCCTGGACGCCTTCCTGTGTAACCTCATCTGGGTGTTCCTGCTCCGGCAGGGGGATTGGACTGGATGAGCTTTGGAGGTCCCTTCCAATCCCTAACGGTCTGGGATTCTGTGAGATCCCCAACAGCCACAAGTAGGAACAGAGTTTGCTCTCTTACCTTCAAACAACAAACCCAGTTTTCTGGAAAATGCATTAACTGCAGCCAGTTATCACGATGGGGAGTGCAGAGAACAGGGCACTCTCCCCGCTCCCACATCGCAAAGCTCCAAGCAGGGCATGCTAAAGGATGAACATGAAGCTGATGAGACCGACCATGCTCCTGAAGGGCACCGCTGCCGTGCACCTTCCCAGCAGCACAGCCCGGGGCCTGGATTTGTGCTTTCTACCTGGCGAGGGGAAGGCTCAGGTTGCACTGAAGCACGAGGAATAAATCTCTCCTGCAAAATGAAGCACTGCGCATCGCACAGCGGGACGTGCCACCGAGCTGACACATCACCACCAGCGCTCAGACAGCACGGCCATATGGCAGGCCGGCAGCACGCATGTTCTTTCACTTACATTTCCCCAAAGTTTGGATATTAACACCAGGAGCTGCAGCAAAGCAGTTTAACGCCTGGGCTGATCGTGTAGCAGCATCGCGGTGAGAAGGTTTTCCCCAGCAGCAACATAAGCAGCGGTGAGAGTCAGCATCGCGCATGGTGCATGCTTCCAGCACACTCATTGGCACAAATTGCTGGCTGTGCCACACGGCCCCCACAGACGCACAGATCAGACTCCCCCCAGCATCCAAACCCGGCACAGGGTGTCTGGGGGCAGCCCTGTCCCTGCACAGACACCCACACCTCGCCCCCGTGCTGGGCACAGCTCCCTTGCTGCTGCTTCCACCCAGTCCCAGCCGTGCACCGGTGAGACCAGAGCCATCTTTCTCCCGGGCTGAGCGGTCTCTCCTCTCCAAGTAGACAGAAGAAGGCAACAAACTAATTCATTTTTACTATTTGTATTTGACCTTTTTATATTGTTTGCTTTTTCCAGCATAATCTCTTAAGAACATGACTCCGATGATTTATAACAAAAGAATATCTCTATAGTGGGTGCCTTGCAAGACCTCTCTCCTGCTGCTTTAGAGTGATTTACTTTTGGATTAGCCTCTGATAGAGGAGGGCTCGGCTGACGATTTGCCCTCGTATATCAAAAGGGAAATCCTTAAGACATCACTATAAAACAGCAGGAAAGAACACCTGCCTGACTCATAAACTTATATGATGTGGTTTAGTCAGATAGGCCATCTGCTTCCCTTACATACCCATATGTCCTTCGCTGCTCCCTGCTACCTCGCCGTTAACTTCAGTGATTTGCCTCTTCACTTCTACAAGTCTCAAATAAAGAGAAATGAATCGAATGATAAACTTTCACGCAGATGGGAACAAGTGAAGTGGCCACTGTCTAGTTAGCGCAATAAATAACGACAGCGAAGCTGAGGACACACACATCTTCGCTTAATTAGATCCACGTTTTAAACTTAATGTGCCAAATCCTGCCCTAGCTTACACCCACATAGCTCAGCCCATCAGGTGAAGGGAGACGACCCCTTCCTTAAGCACAGCCCTGCAGGTTTGCCTTAACCATGGCCTGTCCCAGTGCCTAAGGAAAAAACACATGAAACTGGACCCAGGAGATTGCACAAGGGTAACATCCTCCTGATTACCTGTGTAGGGTTGGACTGAGCCAAACCCTGTGTCAAACCGTCACCACCAGTAACCACAACTGGACTTTTGTCCCATGAACTCGTCTGTTGCCCTTTTGAATCCACTTCTGCTTTAGCTTCTACAACAACCCATAGCCATTAATTTCAGTAACAGGTAAACACGGTGCCATAAAAGGGGCTTCAGTTTCAAAACTGCTGCCTAACTTCATTAAAATGCACATGCAAGGACCTCTGCAGCATCTCAACACTAGTTTTGCTGGTCCTCTATCCTCTTTGGCCATCAAACACTATGGTCTCCTTACGTGAGGAGGCAATCAGTAGATCCCACAAGCCCAAGGAAGATGCCAGAGATGATCACTCACCAGCAAGACCAGTCTGGGGCTGAGAAAGGCACTGGTGGAATGGGACAGGATCTCCAAGGCTTCCTCATGATCAGCACCACAGGTCTCCTGGGGAGAGGAAGCCCTAAAAAAGCCATAGGGCTTCAGGGACAGCCCCACTTCACGACGCAGAAGCTCACAGAAGAGGGGATGAAAAGCCTCCTGTTATTTACGTTCCTTTTTAATGCTTGTCTTGCTTTTTAGTTCCCCCAAACCAAGACTCTGGGAGTTTGTTTTTCCCCCTCTGCAATAGGGTAAAGCAAGCAGAGATTTTTCCGGCTCTCTGGAGAGCTGCCTATAGCCTACCACAGAGTGGATAAAAACCTGCATAAAAAGACCACCCAAGGGACTGGGAAAAGTGGTCCCCACAGGGAAGAAAGAGGCATTTTGTTTTGAAAGGCTGAAGCGCAGACAATTACCCGGAGCAGAAAAACAACGGCACCAAATCTCCTGCTTGGCTTTCCCGGCCGAGAGCCCTGACCAGGAGCCGCCCGCACGGGACCGGGTGCCAGGCAGCACCAGCACGTGCCCTGATGGAGAAACAGGGAACATCTTGGGCACGGGAAACGCTTCCCTGCCCCAAACACTTTACAGCCCTTACCCCTTCAGAGACCCTAAATTATTGCTCATTAACGCTGTTGAGCAAACAGCCCCAGTCAAGCAGCTGATCTCTGAAGGCATCCAGCGATTGCGACACTGGGAGCGAGCTCACCCCCAGCACGTCCTCGTCCTCGTCCTCCCCGCCTGCTCCTACTCACCCAGCAAGTGGCCTTGCACAAGACACGGCTGGTGACAACTGGTGACACCACCAGTGGCACAGCCATGGGGCAATGGGCAGGGCAGGCAGAGCAAACCTCGGGAACGCAGCTCTGCTGCCCCGCCAGCCTCCAAGGACACCCTGGAATTCAAAGAAATTAAAAGTGGAAAAGGCACCGCATTAACCTCCTTAATTTTTCATTTCTGACACAGATTGTTTTCTCCTCATTTCAAAGAATTTCAAGTTAATGTCTGGAGGGCAGAGGAAAAAAAAAATAAAATCCATTTCCCAATACGCCTGGCTGCAGCTTTTTCACCAATCGACTGCCCTTCCTGGTACAATCACTTGGACATTGATTTTTTGGGTTTTTTTTTTTTTTCTTTGCTAGAGCATCATCCAAAAATCCATCAATGCAAACAGCATCTTGGAAAAAAATACCCCAGCAATCCAAGAGATGCTGCTTTCTCCACCCTTTAGCCCCAGTGCTGCCCAGTACCTGTTTCTAGCAGCACTGGAGGCAGCACAGGGGGTACCCTGCTCGGTGGGGACAGGGTCTGAGGGGGACATCCCACACTGAGGTTTACGGTGCAGACCCAGCTCTGGAGAACCTGACAGCAACCTCCTCCCATTACTGTGCTAAATAAACACTTCACTCAACAGCCTTGGCACTTATTAAGCACCTGGGAGAGAGACTGCCTCGTGTTGTCCAAAACACTCTTAATTACCGTTTAATCAAGATCTCTCTTCCCCGCTAGAAAAAGGAAGAAGAAAAAAATACGCGGCTAAACATTTGCATGTATTTTCCACTGCAATCGCATTACACATCTCTGTGACAAGCAAATTCTTGGCAGTGCTTAGGAAGAGCGCGCTGCCTGTGCAGGAGCATCGCGGCGCAGCGTGCTAATCCAAATAGCCTTAGGTCTCCCCATCTTTAGGTAAGGAAAGCAACCAGGAGGATTTCCTGGCACATGGACTAATGCTATCAAATGCTGCTTTTATTTGTTGTTGACACGTGTACAACAGTTGAAGAATCACTAAATAACCTTGTAATATCTTGATATATGGATTATTCTTCCATACGAATAGCACACAGTAAGGACGGCGCGCAGGCAGCTCTGCACTGTATCTCTGCTGGCGCAGGAGCGTTTGAATCCCGC